>NC_091332.1:3001644-3014144 GCF_038502225.1 Cherax quadricarinatus
GTGGTGCAGTGGTAGTGTGGTACAGTGGTAGTGTGGTACAGTGGTAGTGTGGTACAGTGGTAGTGTGTGCAGTGGTAGTGTGGTACAGTGGTAGTGTGGTACAGTGGTAGTGTGGTACAGTGGAGTGTGGACAGTGGTAGTGTGGTACAGTGGTCAGTGTGGTACAGTGGTTGTGGTACAGTGGTAGTGTGGTCCAGTGGTAGTGTGGTACAGTGGTAGTGTGGTACAGTGGTAGTGTGGTGCAGTGGTAGTGTGGTACAGTGGTAGTGTGGTACAGTGGTAGTGTGGTACAGTGGTAGTGTGGTACAGTGGTAGTGTGGTACAGTGGTAGTGTGGTACAGTGGTTGTGTGGTACAGTGGAGTGTGGACAGTGGTCAGTGTGGTACAGTGGTAGTGTGGTACAGTGGTAGGTGGACAGTGGTAGTGTGGTGCAGTGGTAGTGTGGTACAGTGGTTGTGTGGTACAGTGGTAGTGTGGTACAGTGGTAGTGTGGTACAGTGGTCAGTGTGGGGGCAGTGGTAGTGTGGTCAGTGGTAGTGTGGTACAGTGGTAGTGTGGTACAGTGGTAGTGGCATGTAGTGGCAAGTGGCAGTGTGGTCAGTGGTAGGTGCAGTGGTAGGGGGTACAGTGGTAGTGTGGTACAGTGGTAGTGTGGTACAGTGGTAGTGTGGTACAGTCGTAGTGTGGTACAGTGGTAGTGTGGTACAGTGGTAGTGTGGTACAGTGGTAGTGTGGTACAGTGGTAGTGTGGTACAGTGGTAGTGTGGTACAGTGGTAGTGTGGTACAGTGGTAGTGTGGTACAGTGGTAGTGTGGTACAGTGGTAGTGTGGTACAGTGGTAGTGTGGTACAGTGGTAGTGTGGTACAGTGGTAGTGTGGTGGCAATGTGTATGGTGTTGGTGCGGGATGGTAGTGTGGGGAGTGTGTGTGCGTGCGTGTGTGTGTGTGTGTGTGTGTACTCACCTAATTGTACTCACCTAATTGTGGTTGCAGGGGTCGAGACTCGGCTCCTGGCCCCGCCTCTTCACTGATCGCTACTGATCCTCTCTCTCTGCTTCCTGAGCTTTGTCATACCTCTTCTTAAAACTATGTATGGTTCCTGCCTCCACTACTTCACTTGCTAGGCTATTCCACTTGCTGACAACTCTATGACTGAAGAAATACTTCCTAACGTCCCTGTGACTCGTCTGAATCTTCAGCTTCCAGTTGTGACCCCTTGTCCCTGTGTCCCCTCTCTGGAACATCCTATCTCTGTCCACCTTGTCTATTCCCCGCAGTATCTTGTATGTCGTTATCATATCTCCCCTGACCCTTCTGTCCTCCAGTGTCGTCAGTCCGATTTCCCTCAACCTTTCCTCGTACGACATTCCCCTGAGATCTGGGACTAGCCTTGCTGCAAACCTTTGTACTTTCTCTAACTTCTTGACGTGCTTGACCAGGTGTGGGTTCCAGACTGGTGCTGCATACTCCAGTATGGGCCTAACATACACAGTGTACAGTGTCTTGAACGATTCCTTATTAAGGTATCGGAACGCTATTCTCAGTGTGTGTGTGTGTGTGTGTGTGTGTGTGTGTGTGTGTGTGTGTGTGTGTGTGTGTGTGTGTGTGTGTGTGTGTGTGTGTGTGTATGTGTGTTGGTAACACCTGTCTGGAAAATGCTTTAATTTGCACTCACGATTTACAAGGGGTAAATATCTGTAGGATAGCTCTTGCCAGTTACAAAAATCCTTTACGGAACAAGTGACACTGATACGTGAAGATTTCTTCCAAAGAATACCCATGGACTGCCTCAGCAAATGGAGTGCCAGATGACTGAGAAGGCTGGAGTGTACGTGTTTACATCTGTGTGGCACTGACAGGTGTGTAGCTTAGCATAATGACCTCATTACCTCAACACCTGCCTCCCAGTCGCACCTGATCAACTCTAACATCTGTCTTCTCCACCTCAACTGGTGTTATATAGAGTAACGAAGATTTTTTTTTGCCTTCGTTAAATTATGATTTAAAATCTTATTTTAAATCCACTCAAAAATTACCCTGATAATTTACATTATGTTGTGTAGCTTGTGTATACGCCGTATGTATGTAAATGGATACATGCATACATATGTACACATTTCAATTCGTTCACTTATACCTGGAGGGTGATTCGGGGGTCAACGCCCCCACTGCCTGGTCCTGGACCAAGGTTCATGACCTTGTCTAATATTTTTTCCTGTTCATTATCTCTTTCAGTAATATATAGAATAAGTATTTTAAAGAGAGAGAGAGAAAGAGAGAGCGATCTACCAACAATACATTTGTATTCTCCTCCACAGAGTCGTCAGAAGGAGCTGGAGCAGGAAGTGATGGCATGGGTGGAGGCTGTCCTGGGAGAAAAGCTCCCTCCTGGCAACTTTGAGGATGTCTTTAAGGACGGTGTTGTGCTGTGTCACCTCATCAACAAGATCGCACCCAACTCCGTCAAGAAGATCCAAACTTCTGGCGGATCTTTCAAACTCATGGAGAACATCCAGAGGTGAGAGAGAGAGAGAGAGAGAGAGAGAGAGAGAGAGAGAGAGAGAGAGAGAGAGAGAGAGAGAGAGAGAGAGAGAGAGAGAGAGAGAGAGAGAGAGAGAGAGAGAGAGAGAGAGAGAGAGAGAGAGAGAGATACAACTATGTGTGTCTAAGCTACATGAAAGATTGGTGTTTCAGGTTCCAGGAAGCCATCAAGAAGTACGGAGTGCCCCACGAGGAGATCTTCCAGACTGCTGACCTCTTTGAGAGACGTAACATTCCTCAGGTGGTGCTCTGCCTCTACTCCCTCGGACGCATAGTGAGTACTTGTCGGCGAAATGAAAGGCAGAAAGTTAGAAAGACATGTAGGCAGGACAGAAAGCAGAGGAAACAGCCTAGCAGTAATGCACAATGGTAAGCAGGTAGGACGGTAGGGGAAAGGGGCGGTTATGTACGCTGACAGACATGAAGAAGTCAGGAGAATTATATAACACCATAAGAGATGAAGGCATATATTCTTGATCCAGGGAATTTACAGGAAAAAAATGAGGCAAATAACATTCACAAGAGCAATAACTCAAAGTTACCCTGTCTACCATGCATTTAAATATGACAAGATAGGCTATTATCACCATCCGACCTGAAGGTGTAATGTCTGGTAGGAATTTTCATTCCCAACAATACCAGGTTTGTGGAGAAAAGACACTGAGGAAGCCACTGTCTGACTGACCACCAGAAGACCTTGTAGACCCGAGGTCAACCGTGAGGTGACAGAGAGAGTAGCAATGTTATCTTAGTAGCAGTGACTGGTGCTTTTCTGATTGAGTGGTTGGTGCGACGTGATAGGCCTTTGTGTACATTACTTGTTGTAATTAAATGCATCTTTGTCTTACCTATACCTGAAGCTTCGCAGCACTCGCAGTATGTGTATGAGTACTCAAGGTTTATTGTAATCTGATTTTTAACCATAAACAATTTTTTAATCGTCTTCTGTGATTTAAAAATAATTCTGAAGTTAAATAAAGTTGGATGGTCCAATTATCAACTATCCAAAGTGAAGTTGGATGGACCAGTTATCAACTATCCATACTGAAGCTGGATGGTTCATTATCAACCATACAAACTGAAGCTAGATGGTCCATTATCAGCCATCCCAGCAGAAATGTTAGTTAAAGAATTAAGAGTGTTAATAAGGCAGGTGTTTACAAAACTCAGATTGAATCTTATTTTGTCTAGTGTAAATCTCAGGCAGTTTAAGTCAGAGTGTTGTATACGTCAGAGTGTTGTATACGTCAGAGTGCTGTATACGCCAGAGTGCTGTATACGTCAGAGTGTTGTATACGCCAGAGTGTTGTATACGCCAGAGTGTTGTATACGCCAGAGTGTTGTATACGTCAGAGTGTTGTATACGTCAGTGTTGTATACGTCAGAGTGTTGTATACGTCAGAGTGCTGTATACGTCAGAGTGCTGTATACGTCAGAGTGTTGTATACGTCAGAGTGTTGTATACGTCAGTGTTGTATACGTCAGAGTGTTGTATACGTCAGAGTGCTCTATACGTCAGAGTGTTGTATACGTCAGAGTGCTGTATACGTCAGAGTGCTGTATACGTCAGAGTGTTGTATACGTCAGAGTGTTGTATACGCCAGTGTTGTATACGTCAGAGTGCTGTATACGTCAGAGTGTTGTATACGTCAGAGTGTTGTATACGTCAGAGTGTTGTATACGTCAGAGTGCTGTATACGTCAGAGTGCTGTATACGCCAGAGTGTTGTATACGTCAGAGTATTGTATACGTCAGAGTGCTGTATACGTCAGAGTGCTGTATACGTCAGTGTTGTATACGTCAGAGTGCTGTATACGTCAGAGTGTTGTATACGTCAGAGTGTTGTATACGTCAGAGTGATTTATACGTCAGAGTAGACAATAATTTTTTGTTTGTGATTAAGAATAAAGGACAAAAACTTACTACAAAAACATGGAGAAGTACTAAATCTGTAGGGCATCTTACACCTGGGAAAAGGGAGGCAATCAGGTTTGATCCAAGGGACGGTGGTTCCATTTCTTTGAATTAAGAGTCCTGAATAAAAACACATCTTTAATATAAGCATGTGTACAAAATTTTGTCTTGTAGTTCTCTCAGTACAAACGTCAAAAATTTATGAAGTTTGGTTAGCCTCTGTTTTTAAAGTCAATTAATTATTAAATCTTCTGGAGTTCACATATTCACAGAATAAAGGAATTTGGTCCGACGACTTGAAAAAAAAATCAAGAATGTGGCATCAACATACCTATGATGAAGACGAGGTGTTTTTATTCAGGACTCTTAATTAAAAGAAATGGAACCACCGTCCCTTGGATCAAACTATTATTAGTTCGTGAAAATAGTAAAATATATCGCTGAAAGTAGAGCCCAGAGGGTCACCCATAGCCACACCATAACTATATTTGCACACCAGAGAAACACACCAGACGAGCATGTTATTACAACGAAGTCGGGAAGGTAATTACCAACAACACATGTGACCAATTAGGAGTAATTAACGTGGTAAAGAACAATAATAAAGTCGCGGCAGATACTTTATCATTTAATATACAAGTTTTACAAATTTGTTGCGCGTTTTAGCATATCTTAGAAATTTTACAATAATATCCACACAGTATAGGATCGTTAGTCTCGCTGGTGTGGCTGGTCATAGTTAAGGTCCTGCGTGATTATCCTTCGTTTTATAAATTCTAGATGGTAAATTTTGAAAAGTTTTTCTGGGATGTCTAATATTACAATTAGAAAGGACGAACGAATTCATATTTCTAGAAGAATTGTTATTAGTCAAAAATGAATTTGAATTTCTTGTACTGATACTGAATAACGAATTTGTAATAATTTGAATATTTTTTAATTATTTAATATTTAAACCTTCATGAGAATATGCATCTCCAAAAACAAACAAACATATGTATATATATATATATATATATATATATATATATATATATATATATATATATATATATATATATATATATATATATATATATGTATATATATATATATATATATATATATATATATATATATATATATAGGTAGTAGGTTGGTAGACAGCAACCACCCAGGGAGGTACTACCGTCCTGCCAAGTGAGTGTAAAACGAAAGCCTGTGATTGTTTTACATGATGGTAGGATTGCTGATGTCTTTTGTCTGTCTCATAAATATGCAAGATTACAGGCATGTCTTGCTACTTCTACTTACACTTAGGTCACACTACACGTACATGTACACGTTTATTTATATACACTCATCTGAGTTTTCTTTGATTTTATCTTAATAGTTCTTGGTCTTATTACTTTTCCTTTTATATCCATGGGGAAGTGGAATAAGAATCTTTCCTCCGTAAGCCATGCGTGTTGTAAAAGTCAACTAAAATGCCGGGAACAATGGGCTAGTAACCCCTTTTCCTGTAAAGATTACTAAAAAGAATAAGAAGAAGAAAATTGTCAAAGTGGGAAGTCTGAATGTGCGTGGATGTTGTGCAAATGATAAGAAAGAGATGATTGTGGATGTTATGAATGAGAAGAAGCTGGATGTCCTGGCTTTAAGTGAAACAAAGCTGAAGGGGGTGGGAGCGTTTCAATGGAGAGGAATAAATGGGATTAGGTCAGGGGTTTCAAATAGAGTTAGAGCTAAAGAAGGAGTAGCAATAATGTTGAAGGATAAGCTATGGCAGGAAAAGAGGGACTATAAATGTATTAATTCAAGGATTATGTGGAGTAAAATAAAGATTGGATGTGAAAAGTGGGTTATAATAAGCGTGTATGCACCTGGAGAAGAGAGAAGTGTAGAGGAGAGAGAGAGATTTTGGGAAATGTTGAGTGAATGCGTGGTGAGTTTCGAATCAAGTGTGAGAGTAATGGTGGTTGGGGATTTCAATGCTAAAGTGGGTAAAAATGTTATGGAGGGAGTAGTAGGTAAATTTGGGGTGCCAAGGGTAAATGTAAATGGGGAGCCTTTAATTGAGCTATGTGTAGAAAGATATTTGGTAATAAGTAATACATATTTTATGAAAAAGAGGATAAATAAATATACAAGGTATGATGTAGCACGTAATGAAAGTAGTTTATTAGATTATGTATTGGTGGATAAAAGGTTGATGGGTAGGCTCCAGGATGTACATGTTTATAGAGGGGCAACTGATATATCGGATCATTATTTAGTTGTTGCTACAGTTAGTGTAAGAGGTAGATGGGAAAAGAGGAAGGTGGCAACAGCAAGTAAGAGGGAGGTGAAAGTGTATAAACTAAGGGAGGAGGAAGTTCGGGTGAGATATAAGCGACTATTGGCAGAAAGGTGGGCTAGTGCAAAGATGAGTAGTAGGGGGGTTGAAGAGGGTTGGAATAGTTTTAAAAATGCAGTATTAGAATGTGGGGCAGAAGTTTGTGGTTATAGGAGGGTGGGGGCAGGAGGAAAGAGGAGTGATTGGTGGAATGATGAAGTAAAGGATGTGATAAAAGAGAAAAAGGTAGCTTACGAGAGGTTTTTACAAAGCAGAAGTGTTATAAGAAGAGCAGAGTATATGGAGAGTAAAAGAAAGGTGAAAAGAGTGGTGAGAGAGTGCAAAAGAAGAGCAGATGATAGAGTGGGAGAGGCACTGTCAAGAAATTTTAATGAAAATAAGAAAAAATTTTGGAGTGAGTTAAACAAGTTAAGAAAGCCTAGGGAAAGTATGGATTTGTCAGTTAAAAACAGAGTAGGGGAGTTAGTAGATGGGGAGATGGAGGTATTAGGTAGATGGCGAGAATATTTTGAGGAACTTTTAAATGTTAAGGAAGAAACAGAGGCAGTAATTTCATGCACTGGTCAGGGAGGTATACCATCTTTTAGGAGTGAAGAAGAGCAGAATGTAAGTGTGGGGGAGGTACGTGAGGCATTACGTAAAATGAAAGGGGGTAAAGCAGCTGGAACTGATGAGATCATGACAGAAATGTTAAAAGCAGGGGGGATATAGTGTTGGAGTGGTTGGTACTTTTGTTTAATAAATGTATGAAAGAGGGGAAGGTACCTAGGGATTGGCGGAGAGCATGTATAGTCCCTTTATATAAAGGGAAAGGGGACAAAAGAGACTGTAAAAATTATAGAGGAATAAGTTTACTGAGTATACCAGGAAAAGTGTACGGTAGGGTTATAATTGAAAGAATTAGAGGTAAGACAGAATGTAGGATTGCGGATGAGCAAGGAGGTTTCAGAGTGGGTAGGGGATGTGTAGATCAAGTGTTTACATTGAAGCATATATGTGAACAGTATTTAGATAAAGGTAGGGAAGTTTTTATTGCATTTATGGATTTAGAAAAGGCATATGATAGAGTGGATAGAGGAGCAATGTGGCAGATGTTGCAAGTATATGGAATAGGTGGTAAGTTATTAAATGCTGTAAAGAGTTTTTATGAGGATAGTGAGGCTCAGGTTAGGGTGTGTAGAAGAGAGGGAGACTACTTCCCGGTAAAAGTAGGTCTTAGACAGGGATGTGTAATGTCACCATGGTTGTTTAATACATTTATAGATGGGGTTGTAAAGGAAGTAAATGCTAGGGTGTTCGGGAGAGGGGTGGGATTAAATTTTGGGGAACCAAATTCAAAATGGGAATTGACACAGTTACTTTTTGCTGATGATACTGTGCTTATGGGAGATTCTAAAGAAAAATTGCAAAGGTTAGTGGATGAGTTTGGGAATGTGTGTAAAGGTAGAAAGTTGAAAGTGAACATAGAAAAGAGTAAGGTGATGAGGGTGTCAAATGATTTAGATAAAGAAAAATTGGATATCAAATTGGGGAGGAGGAGTATGGAAGAAGTGAATGTTTTCAGATACTTGGAAGTTGACGTGTCGGCGGATGGATTTATGAAGGATGAGGTTAATCATAGATTGATGAGGGAAAAATGGTGAGTGGTGCGTTGAGGTACATGTGGAGTCAAAAAACGTTATCTATGGAGGCAAAGAAGGGAATGTATGAAAATATAGTAGTACCAACACTCTTGTATGGGTGTGAAGCTTGGGTGGTAAATGCAGCAGCGAGGAGACGGTTGGAGGCAGTGGAGATGTCCTGTTTAAGGGCAATGTGTGGTGTAAATATTATGCAGAAAATTCGGAGTGTGGAAATTAGGAAAAGGTGTGGAGTTAATAAAAGTATTAGTCAGAGGGCAGAAGAGGGGTTGTTGAGGTGGTTTGGTCATTTAGAGAGAATGGATCAAAGTAGAATGACATGGAAAACATATAAATCTATAGGGGAAGGAATGCGGGATAGGGGTCGTTCTCGAAAGGGTTGGAGAGAGGGGGTAAAGGAGGTTTTGTGGGCAAGGGGCTTGGACTTCCAGCAAGCGTGCGTGAGCGTGTTAGATAGGAGTGAATGGAGACGAATGGTACTTGGGACCTGACGATCTGTTGGAGTGTGAGCAGGGTAATATTTAGTGAAGGGATTTCAGGGAAACCGGTTATTATATATAACCGGACTTGAGTCCTGGAAATGGGAAGTACAATGCCTGCACTTTAAAGGAGGGGTTTGGGATATTGGCAGTTTGGAGGGATATGTTGTGTATCTTTATATGTGTATGCTTCTAAACTGTTGTATTCTGAGCACCTCTGCAAAAACAGTGATAATGTACGAGTGTGGTGAAAGTGTTGAATGATGATGAAAGTATTTTCTTTTTGGGGATTTTCTTTCTTTTTTGGGTCACCCTGCCTCGGTGGGAGACGACCGACTTGTTGAAAAAAAAATATATATATATATATATGTATATCAGTGCAAATATCTATTTCCTCTTTTAGTGGAATGTTTGTGATTAAAGACTCGACATAGAATTTGGACAGAATTTTGAAATATATTTAAGAAAATTAACAGCATTCTTAACTGTATATTTCTTCATGGTTAAGTCCTCTAATATCGTGACTAAAAATTTAGCTAAGTCAAAATTAAATATACAGTTAGTAGTCAAAATGGGACGGATTGGAACTTTCTTTATGAGTCTCTGAAAACCCATATATTGTATTAGCTTATTTGGAGAAATTGCCACAAAATCTATGAAGAGTGAAACAATACCTTGACTTTATTTACTGTAAATAAAGCTAATAGTGCCATTAATAACTCATTGCAGTTGTTGTTAGATGTAGACGTGTGAATGGTTCATTGCCTTTGTAATTTGTTCAGCCATCAACTTTATAGCCCGGTCCCTGGACCCATTATGTACCTCTGTAATCTCTTTGACCCATTATGCACCTCATACCCACAGGATGGGTATGAGGTGCTTAATAAAGATATTAAACTTACCTTACTATCTTCAGTGTGAAATATAAAACATTGCTGCTTCATATAATGAACATATGTTCAGTTTGTAGCGGCGTATCACAATATAATGAAACTGTTTCCACAGACGCAGAAACACCCGGAGTACACAGGACCACGTTTGGGACCCAAGATGGCAGAGGAACAGAAGCGAGAGTGGGATGAAGACCAGCAGAGGATGCTGAGGGATGGCCAGATCGGCCTCCAGATGGGACAGAACAAGGGCGCCACCCAGGCAGGCCTCGGCTCCATGGGCAACACGCGTCATATGTAAAAGACTTCGACAGTATCAGCAGCGTGCAGTATACTCTTCTTCTATTATCATTAACATTCAGTATCATCTTTCTCCTCTGTTTACTACCAACAACATTCAGCTACCGTCTTTTCATCCTCTATCATCAGCAATGTTCAGCGAACTCCTCTGCTCTATTGCAAAGTCTGAAGTCCTCTTCTTGTTTGCCATCAACAGCGTAGTCCTTCATCTTTTTGTGAACAATCTGCAAAGTCCAACGTCTAAGTTCTATTCACGTTAGCTCTAAAGAAGATCTGTCCTTCATCTCGTGCTCATCTACTTTGCCTTTATGGAGCGTCAATGTTCCTGTGCAGTAGAGATTAGGCTTCCAGTGATGAATCATTTTTACAGGGTACTGCTGCTCTTCCTGGCTGCTGCTGATCTTGCAGCAGCAGCCGCTCATTCTCCGCTGTCACATAGCTTGCAATAGGAACCCGAGACTTCCAGGTACTTCTGCTATTACGTATAAAACAAACTTTCAGCAATGGAGACGAGAGCGAAGCTCGAACTCACAACTAACCCGCAAATTGGACATGAGAACGAGACGATGTACCGGTCCGTCGACGACTATTTCTGTGACGCCAGTGAGGTGTTGTAAATTCTTACAGCTACTCTACTGTGACTTATATTCTTCACCGATCCTTCAACATGGAAAACACTCTTTTCCAGCAGCTTGCTGGGTAAACATTTTCCTGAGAGCTGCAGCCGGTCTCTTTATTGTCTCGTGAAGCAGCACTTCAGCTACATTTTCTTAAGACAGTTCAGCTGGCGAGGAAGGAAGGCAGCGACCATTAAATGTAAATATATATATATATATAGTTTGCTCGGGAAAAAAATTAAGCAATGTTATTTTTTTACTTTCCTTTCGTGTTAGCATTTTAAGTTCGATGTTGATGTTTGGGAGTTTGTGGTTTATTATGAAGCTCGATTGACGCTGAGGTCCGGAACTTAAATGGAAGTTAGCGCTCTCTTTCTTTCTCTCTAAGATCTGACAACTCCTGACCTCTGCGTTGACTCTCAGCATGACAGCCTCCCTCATTACATATTAATGTTTACCTATTCTAGAACCTGACAGTCAGCCATGCCGCTGTCATCCACCCGAGACAACGATAGTCGCCGCTATCATCCACCTGAGTGAATGATACACCCCAATGACGCTGTCATCCATCGGCGAGAATGATAGACGCCACTATCATTCACCCGAAAGAACGATAGACGCCGCTAATCATCCGCCCGAGAGAACGATAGATGCCGCTATCATCCATCTCAAAGAATGATAGACATCATCTCAGATTTTGGCTTAAGCTGTGAATTATACTAATTTAGCAACTATATGTCAGGGCAAATAAGCAGCGGCCTTACTAACAGCATTTGTTGTTTAAGCAACCATACCCAGAGCCTAGAGGACCCAGAGCCTAGTGGACTCAGAGTCTAGTGGACCCAGAGCCTAGTGGACCCAGAGCCTAGTGGACCCAGAGCCTAGTGGACCCAGAGCCTAGTGGACCCAGAGCCTAGCGGACCCACAACCTAGTGGACCCAGAGCCTAGAGGACCCAGAGCCTAGTGGACCCAGAGTCTAGTGGACCCAGAGCCTAGTGGACCCAGAGCCTAGTGGACCCAGAGCCTAGTGGACCCAGAGCCTAGTGAACCCAGAGCCTAGCGGACCCACAACCTAGTGGACCCAGAGCCTAGCGGGCCCACAGCCTAGCGGGCCCACAGCCTAGCGGGCTATGAGCTTCGCAGGCCCTAAACCCAGGTTTGAGATATTTTCCTGCCCATGGCAGTTCTTGGTCTCACGGGGGCCCGTAGCTCAGTTCTAGGAGCCTACAGCTTAGCTTAGATAAACCTCGGGGGCCCACAGCAATTCTGAGACACCTCAGGGGCCCACAGCCTAGTATTGGGACACCTCGGGAGGGCCCACAACCCAACTATGGGACGACACTTGCTAAATCATTAACCTTCAGTATTATCATTTGCTTGTATTTTATTACTCAATAAATCATAATCACTCAGTTATTATGTTTCTTGTCCTTTTATTGACAATAAAGCAAACACTGGCCTGATAACAAACTTTTAAAACACGCACATACACACACACACACACACAAACACATATCGGATTCATACATAGCTTTAAGAACAGGTACGATGAGGTCCTCAAGGCTAGGAGAAAGTGAATGTAGCAAACGGCACGTTCAGAGGAGGGGCCAAGAGCTGAGATTCAACCCCTGCAACCACAAATAGGTTGTGGATAAATAGGTTGGTACAAGAAGATAATTGGACATCTATATACCTGGTTATGCTACTGGTTATATTCTTGGCTATATACCTGGAGATATACCTGGCTATATATCTGGCCATATACCTGGCTATATACCTGGCT
>NC_091332.1:3016644-3059144 GCF_038502225.1 Cherax quadricarinatus
ATGCTAGCCTCAGGGTCCCCTCTGGTAAGCGCCCTAGGAGCACCCCCAGGGTAACCCAGCACACCAGGCACGCAAACACCCTATTTCAATCTTCATTGAAGTGATTCCGAACGCGGTTGCATCGATACAACGGAATTACAAGTAAAATTGGAAACTACTGGACGGTTCCCGTAGTAGGCTTTCCAGAGAGACATCTTGTCATTGTCATCAGCGTTTACTACGAACCGTGGCACAACATGCAAACCATAATTAACTTCATGCATTGCTCTTCCCGTTTCATTATGACGCTCTATATTTACTTCTTCTAATTTTCTAGGAATCCCTTTATTTTGTACTTTACTGCAGGTAGATATGCGGCACCTGTAATTACTGAGGGTCGTCTCGCCTTGGCACTTTATGATAATTGACGCCATAATGACACAGACGCGCTCGTGGCACTCTCAGTAACAAGATGTTTACAGCTGTTGTTTTTGCTGTTCCTCCCGTGTTAAGAGGGCCTTTTTACCCTCATTTTCTTAACGGGTGACATTTGTATTCACTGGGCAATCGCAGCGAGGTAACTCATGGCTATCTGGAAGCCTATCGAAGCCAATCACTAACTCTTCTTCTCTAATCTAGGAGCTATTTTTCCTCTTCTTGCTCTGGGAACTCTCATGGCTTCGTTGCCAGTATTTTGGATTCTAGTTTGAAGCACTGCTGAAGGCCTACTGGCCAATGTTAGGCAAGTCCAAGTCACACCCACACTCACTCATGTACATGTCTAGCTTATTTTTGAAGCTCCACAAGGTTTTAGCTTCACTGACGCTTCGCCTTTCAGAATGTGTTCGAAATTCCTTCGGAACTGTTGGAAAATGTATGAAATACCGACGAGTTGAAGATTAAGACACATATGAAGAATTGAGACACTTATGCAACACATGGGAATCTTTATTGAAGAAACGTTTCGCCACACAGTGGCTTCATCAGTCCAATACAAAGTAGAAATGGGTAAGGAGAGTAGAAGTTTGAGGTAATCAGTCCCTCAACCTGGAATCGATGTGTTCAGTTCATCACTCTTGTAGGAAGTGCAGCACAGGGCCAGAGAGGTGGCTGGTGGCTGGATCACAGTGGCAGGTCCCACTGTGATCCCGCCTCCTCCTGCTTGTTGATGGACTGATAACATCATTGATGTATCAGTCAGTCCATTATTGTTGATAGTCTGACTGACATAGTTCTGAAGAAGTCATTGTATGGTGAAACGTTCCCAGAATAAAGATACCCAAGGACAAGTGTCTCATATATCAACTACTTCGCTTGTAATGGATAATAAAAAAAGGGGACACATATTCCTCATTTATATGTGGGAGGATCACTCATCACCCAGAGAAAGTGAATGTGACCTGACCTAACTAGGTTAGGGTATTGGCTTAAACCGGTAGGAGACTTGGACTTTCCTCGCATGGACCAGTAGGCCTGTTGCAGTGTTCCTTCTTTCTTACGTTCTTATGATTCATTTATCAACCGTTAATACACAGAGGCGAAGGAAAAAACAAGAATGGAGAATTAACTGAAAAAATCAGAAGGTAGGCTGAGAAATAATTCGTAAATAACAATGTACCCTCCCCCCCCCCCTACAAAACAAAAACATACATATGTTAGGTAAGATCTGTCAGGAAACAGAAGTGTTTCCTGACGCGGGTCTTAGTCATATGATGACCCGCCGCTGGAGCTTTTGGTCACTGATCGAGGCCTTCCGCTGGTTTACCCGTCCACCCCTTTAAGAATTATGATAACCATTTTTTTTTGATAAATTAAAAACATATGCAACTTGTCGGTTCTCTGAACTATTTATCTACATTTTTTTTGGCATAGTGTTACAAAAATAGAGAAGTTATGTATGTGGCTGGGTGGCAGAACAGCAACAAGTGGAGAACTTCGGGAAGTTTGGGATAAGTTTCCTTACGTATGTAACCTGTCAGAGTTTTCTCTTTAGTAACAAGGTGTTGGATCACGGTCACAACTGGCTGTGTTTAGTGTAAATGATCAACTTAATAGGATTTTGTAAATTATAACCAGGAGACAATCATCCGACAAAATAATTTAATATCTTTAATATTAACGTGTCTTAAAAGAACTAATGTAAATACTCTCTCTTTTTCTCTCTCTCTCTCTTTCTTTCTTTCTCTCTCTCTCTCTCTCTCTCTCTCTCTCTCTCTCTCTCTCTCTCTCTCTCTCTTGTTGAAAAATACAGAATGGTACTTTTGAGTACAATAATACTATGGACCATAATACAATTTATGAACATTTAATTAGTGACATTTCCGTTGTCACGAGTCGTGTAATTCACCATCTATACACATAGACGAAGTGTCTCGCTATAGATCGACTCTATATACGTACAAGGCTAAATACATCCGTCCTCGAATAATCACAAGCTTCAAGTATGATAATCCACCAAGTAAGAAGCTAACCTAGAGACGGAGACATTTGTCAAAATATAACAAGCGATTTTAACGAAAAACAAAAGCACACAGCTGAGATATTCAATAGAATATAGGAGTCCTAATACTCCCTTCTTACTGAATATGATCGACTCACTTCAAAATCAAGACTACGGTAATACGTAGAGGTCACAGTTAAATCCACTGAATGACTTTATAACGTCAGAAAAACACGGGATCTTAGTAGATATCAAAATCTCTCAGCCCAGAATTAACACTGTCTTTCGCAAATAGTGTTGCAAGAAAGAGGATCCGTCTCACCAACGGAACCGTCTATTATCCAAAACTTCGAGGAGATGTTTCCGAGGCTAGAGGTACTCTGCTACTCACTCTAGGGAGGTTTCTTGACGCTGGTGAGGGGCTCTTGATCTAGGGAATTGGATCTGTGCTCTAGTTCCCTGCATTGAGCCTGAATGCCTTCCATTCCCCCCACAGACGCTATATAATCCTACAGATTTAGCGCTCCCCCTGATTATAATAATAATCTAAGCCAGACGTCAACTTGGTTCATGAGACACCTACCTGAGAGGCCGACTGACTCTTAACTTAATTCAATAAAACACATCCTGGCATTATACATAGCTAAATAATATAAAATTAGATAATAATAAGCAAGATATCTTCATTTTACCAATTAATGAAGATATCGGCAATATAATAAGTGGAAAAATATACAAATATAATAACAAATACCTCCCTTGGGTCCCATACAATGGACGCAACACACAGGAGCACACTGATTCCCTGGATATAAATCTAATTTGGGACACAGTGTTATCTAGAACACAATGCTACTGGTGTTGCTAAGACCCGGGAGCTGTTGACTGGTTTACTAGTCGGAGATAAAAGGTATAAAATACCGACAAGATGGATAAATTAAATATAAATGCAGTCTAATGCAATCCTTTGCTGACTATTTTCCGGCCACACAGTGAGCTTTAGCAGCGCTGTACGACCCTTGTGGGTTTAGCACTTACTTATGATGATAATAATAATAATCATATCAAGTCGCAAACAGATCCGTTAATTACTTGATAAAGCCCACTGTGTGGGCGAAACGTTGGGATTAACGGACATTATATTTCGACATAGTATCTAATAACCAAGATTTTACCTTGGTATAGCTTTATTAGGCTAGTGGTATAGCTTTATTAGGGTTGTATAGCTTTATTAGGCTAGTGATATAGCTTTATTAGGTTAGTGATATAGCTTTATTAGGTTAGTGATATAGCTTTATTAGGCTAGTGGTATAGCTTTATTAGGTTAGTGATATAGCTTTATTAGGCTAGTGGTATAGCTTTATTAGGCTAGTGGTATAGCTTTATTAGGTTAGTGATATAGCTTTATTAGGTTAGTGATATAGCTTTATTAGGCTAGTGGTATAGCTTTATTAGGTTAGTGATATAGCTTTATTAGGCTAGTGGTATAGCTTTATTAGGTTAGTGGTATAGCTTTATTAGGCTAGTGATATAGCTTTATTAGGCTAGTGATATAGCTTTATTAGGCTAGTGGTATAGCTTTATTAGGTTAGTGATATAGCTTTATTAGGCTAGTGATATAGCTTTATTAGGCTAGTGGTATAGCTTTATTAGGCTAGTGATATAGCTTTATTAGGCTAGTGATATAGCTTTATTAGGCTAGTGGTATAGCTTTATTAGGCTAGTGGTATAGCTTTATTAGGCTAGTGATATAGCTTTATTAGGCTAGTGATATAGCTTTATTAGGCTAGTGGTATAGCTTTATTAGAGTAGTGATATAGCTTTATTAGGCTAGTGGTATAGCTTTATTAGGTTAGTGATATAGCTTTATTAGGCTAGTGGTATAGCCTTATTAGGCTAGTGATATAGCTTTATTAGGCTAGTGGTATAGCCTTATTAGGCTAGTGATATAGCTTTATTAGGCTAGTGGTATAGCTTTATTAGGCTAGTGGTATAGCTTTATTAGGCTAGTGATATAGCTTTATTAGGCTAGTGATATAGCTTTATTAGGCTAGTGGTATAGCTTTATTAGGCTAGTGGTATAGCCTTATTAGGCTAGTGATATAGCTTTATTAGGCTAGTGGTATAGCCTTATTAGGCTAGTGATATAGCTTTATTAGGCTAGTGGTACAGCTTTATTAGGCTAGTGGTATAGCTTTATTAGGCTAGTGATATAGCTTTATTAGGCTAGTGATATAGCTTTATTAGGCTAGTGGTATAGTTTTATTAGGTTAGTGATATAGCTTTATTAGGCTAGTGATATAGCTTTATTAGAGTAGTGATATAGCTTTATTAGGCTAGTGGTATAGCTTTATTAGGCTAGTGATATAGCTTTATTAGAGTAGTGATATAGCTTTATTAGGCTAGTGGTATAGCTTTATTAGGCTAGTGGTATAGCTTTATTAGGCTAGTGGTATAGCTTTATTAGGTTAGTGATATAGCTTTATTAGGCTAGTGATATAGCTTTATTAGAGTAGTGATATAGCTTTATTAGGCTAGTGATATAGCTTTATTAGGCTAGTATAGCTTTATTAGTCTAGTGGTATAGCTTTATTAGGCTAGTGGTATAGCTTTATTAGGCTAGTATAGCTTTATTAGGCTAGTGGTATAGCTTTATTAGGCTAGTATAGCTTTATTAGGCTAGTGGTATAGCTTTATTAGGCTAGTATAGCTTTATTAGGCTAGTGGTATAGCTTTATTAGGCTAGTATAGCTTTATTAGGCTAGTTGTACAGCTTTATTAGGCTAGTATAGCTTTATTAGGCTAGTGGTATAGCTTTATTAGGCTAGTGGTATAGCTTTATTAGGCTAGTATAGCTTTATTAGGCTAGTGGTATAGCTTTATTAGGCTAGTGGTACAGCTTTATTAGGCTAGTGGTATAGCTTTATTAGGCTGGTGGTATAGCTTTATTAGGCTAGTATAGCTTTATTAGGCTAGTGGTATAGCTTTATTAGGCTAGTATAGCTTTATTAGGCTAGTGTTATAGCTTTATTAGGGTTGTACAGCTTTATTAAGCTAGTATAGCTTTTTTAGGGTTGTATAGCTTTATTAGGGTTGTATAGCTTTATTAGGGTTGTATAGCTTTATTAGGCTAGTAATGTAGCTTTATTAGGCTAGTATAGCTTTATTAGGCTAGTATAGCTTTATTAGGCTAGTATTATAGCTTTATTAGGCTAGTATAGCTTTATTAGGCTAGTATTATTGCTTTATTAGGCTAGTATAGCTTTATTAGGCTAGTGGTATAGCTTTATTAGGCTAGTATAGCTTTATTAGGCTAGTTTAGCTTTATTAGGCTAGTAATATAGCTTGTTAGGAAACCCGTCAAGCTGAAGAATAAAACACTTGTGCAACATTTTGAGAGATTTGCTGAGGAAATGTTCGAGGAAACGTTTCATTAATAAAAGTTTCCAAATATTGCACTTGTCCCATTCTTCATCTTTATTAGGCAGCCCATACGGTTTTACTGAGGGTTCGGAATGATAGTAATGGACTGATCTCATTATCTTCACGTGTCCCTTGCTTCTGCTCTCTCCACACCTCTGTATTCGACTGATGAAGCCTGCTATGTGGGTGAAACGTTTCGGAATAAGATACCTAATTGGTGCACGTGTTATCTTGTCAGCTTATAGTTTTGTATGACTTTATTGCACTGAATAGAAATGAGTTGTTTAGTCATGAAATTATCAAGAAAATCGTGACTAAAGAAATCGTAGTGGCAGGATTGCAAACAAATCGCAGAGGTGGTAGGGCTCGAACCATGGCAGGAGCGTTCTAAAACTGACCGTGGGATGTTGAAAAATGGTACAAAATACCTATGAGTCGAAGATTAAGACACATGTGCAACAGCTGGGTGTCTTTATTGATGTAACGTTCCGCCTACATAGTAGGTTTCTTCTGTCAAATACTCAGTCTTGGAGTTGAACTCTTCTCCAGGCTGAGGGACTGACCACCTTAAATATTTTTCTCCGTAGTTGATGGACTGATTACATCATCTTGTTCGTCAGGAAACAGAACAAGTGTTTCCTGATGCGGGTCTTAGATGATGACCCGCCGTTGGAGCTTTAGGTCATCTGACGGAGGCCTTCCGCTGGCTTACCGATCCACCCCTTTAAAAATCATGGTCATAGTTATAAACATTTAGCATACCAACAATAAAGATACCTAACTGTTGCACATGTCATAATCAACTACCCTTGGGAGTTTCCAGGACTCCCACGCCGTAGGTTCGAACCCCACCCGTTCTATTTTTCATAAATGACAGCATTACAGTGTAGCTGTGTGTGATTATCTGTCAGTCTATCTATTTCTCCTCTTTTCTCCCTATGTATTTCTTCTTTTTATTTGTTTCTGTGTTTTTTTGCGTATTCTGAGGCTGTTGGAGTGTCAGCTTACCAATATGAAGGATTTCGATGAAACAGGCTAGCCAGACAAGCTCTACACTCTATAGAGCTTGTATTGCAAAGCTTGTCCTGCAATACACAAATAACCCCCACATGAGAGAGAGAGGAGCTGACGACGAGGTTTCGGCTCTACTTGGACCATTTACGAAGTCACAGTGTGACTTTTTCGATCCAAATCTGACCGAAACGTCATGGTAAGCTCCTCTCTCTTATGTGCGGGTTATTTGTGTATTGTTCTAGTCACGGTATTGTGCCTTTTTGTTCCTCTTGTTCTTCAGTGTATGTATTCTCGATACTGTCAGAAGAATACTCGGAGCCAGTTCGAGGTGTGTCTGGTAGCTGCCGAAGTTACTGTGTTATGCAGAGCTCACTGTGGCTATATGGAGGTCACCGTGACGGTACGTGGAGCTCTCCGTGACGGTACGTTGAGCTCCCCGTCACGGTATGTGACGGTGTGTGAATCTCCAAGTGACGCAACACACTCCCTCTCCGCCCGCCTCACCAATTACCAAGGAAGTCCAAACAATAGGAGAAGCAGCGTTATCATCAACGCTGTGACCACATTGATGTTAGCCCCCTCTCTCTCTCTGTGATGTACCATGTTCATAGCAACAGCGTTATCTCTCTCTCTCTCTCTCTGGACATCGTAATCACAGTGACCTTATCCCTCCCTCAGTGATATCTAAATAGTGTTTGATCCTGTCTCGGGTACAAGTGAAAAGAGATCACATTCACTGATAGCGTTCAGCAGAGTCGAGGATTTGTAGAGAGGAGCTTTACCGAGACGTTTCGCCCGTAGACCAGCCTTCTTCCGTCGGGGAAGACTCAAGATGCACCAAGACTAACTTACTGAACACCTTCAAGGCTGAGGGACTGATTGCCTCATTTAGCACTGTATCCACTTTATAAACTATCTATTGAAATGGAAAAGCTACTGATGGGCGAAACGTCATCAATATAAAGATGCCCAGGTGTTGCATATGTGTCTTAGCCATCAAATTGTCCGTAGTGAATAACGTAATAGCTACGGCGTATGTCAGTTCTTTACGTCAGTTCGTTACGTCACTTCTTTACGTCAGTTCGTTATTGTAAATTCCGTTTTACCTGAGCTGCTTTTGGACGGGTAGTGAGCCCAGCCACTTTCCCCAAATTTCTGGGATTACAACTTTAATACGGAGCGCTGCAACCCACCATCACACCATGATTTTTAACCACTAGATACAACTGCATTTTTCCCCTGTCATCACCAACACCTGTCGTTTACACTATCACCTGTCGTTTACACTATCGCCTGTCGTTTACACTATCACCTGTCGTTTACACTATCGCCTGTCGTTTACACTATCGCCTGCCGTTTACACTATCGCCTGCCGTTTACACTATCGCCTGTCGTTTACACCATCAACATCGTCATCATGACTATTGTTATGATAATCATTAACAATTAAGATGATCAGCTGCGTTGTTACCTTAATTATTATTACCAACCTTGATCATCAACACCGTGACCAGTACTATCCCCAACACCATGACTGTTACTATCCTCAACGCCACCAGCGCCACCAATCAACATCACCACCCCAACCACGACAACTCCACCTCCAACATTACCACAAACATTACCAACACCACTTCAGCACCATCCCACCACCATCACCAACACCATCATCACCACCATCACCACCAGTGTAATGATCTGGCTGGGCTGGGTGATTGGGAGGGGAGCAGTGTAGGATCAAGTCATTTAGTAAGCCCGCATAAGCTCCATCAGTCAGCTTGTGCGGAAAATTCGTTCCCGCGCCACATGTTGGGTCACAGAGGGCTGGTGGTGCCGCGCTGACGCCGGCGCTGACACTGGTGCAACACCCTGCAACACTGCCTGATACCTCCTTCCTTCTCTCCTCCTGCAGCACTCTCTGACACCCCATCCCTTCCTGTTCTTGCACTACTGACACAACACTCTGCAACACTGCCTGATACCCCTTTCTCCCAGATCCTGCACTGATACTGACACAACACTCTGCAACACTGCCTGACACCCCTTTCTCCCAGATCCTGCACTGTTGATGCCGACACAACACTCTGCAACACTGCCTGACACCCCTTTCTCCCAGATCCTGCACTGTTGATGCCGACACAACACTCTGCAACACTGCCTGACGCCCCTTTCTCCCAGGTCTTGTAATTTGCTATGGACACGCGCTCCCATACCACCCAATATGCACTTATGTATGTTGCACCTTTGCTACATGAGACACCCAAAGGTCACCCATATATTACTTCAGACACCCAAAGGCACTCCCAAAGGTCACTCATGTGTTACTAGAGTCCCCCCAGAGGTCACCATTGCCTTGAATCTATGCCACAACACACGTGAAAACACTTCCCTCAGAGTGCAACACTACGTTACATAGGATGTAACGTAGCGTTGCCACTTTGGAACACCGCAAAATCCAAAATGTCAGACTATCTCCTAGTCTCAATAGTGTTTACTTAGACCTAATATAAACTATGTCTCAGTGCGAGAGCGAGAGGACGCTTCTCACAGTCACAGTTCTGTGTATCTCATCGGCTCCCGCTACCCAAGTCGCAAAACTATGCTACAAGCAGACAAAAATATAACGAAAACACGTATCCTGGGTTGAGGGCAGCCTCACCGCGGAGAGGTGAGATTATTATCATGTTTTTGGTCATTAGGACATGAAAGTGGAATAGAAGGAATGTTTGCTGGTGCTTCCAACCAGACAGACGAGTATTTTTTTTATCACTAGACCGTTTAGGCGCTGTATGATCCCTATAGATTTTGTGATGTCCCATAAATTTAATAATAAAATATCTAAACTGTCGTATCTGTGCGACTCTGGCAAGACAATAATAGCGTGAATGATGGTGAAAGTGTTTCTTTTTCTGGTTACCCTGCCTCAGTGGGAGACGGCCAACATGTTGAAGAAACTATTGACGGTCTAAAGGTTTGCAACAGTATTAGTCTTAGAGTTGCGGGAATTAAGCAATGAGAAGATTTTAAGGAACTGGACGTTCTATTCTGTTGTAGATTCGCCGGTATAATCGCCCGGCCCGGCCTTGGCTCCCTGTTGTGGGAGTGTCACAGACCAATGTCTGCCATGGGACAAACTGGACTTAATTGACTGAGTATTTGACACGTTGACAGGGACAGTCTCCTGGAGGGACGAAACCAAGGAAGAGTTTCACATAACTAGGAGGAATGTAAGGGAAACACAATGTCGGGGGGAACTGAATTTAAAGACGACCCTGGAGTAGAGCAGGGTGAGGCTAAAAACGACCCTAGAGCAGAGCATGGTGAGGCTAAAGACGACCCTGGTGTAGAGCAGGGTGAGGCTTAAGACAATCCTGGTGTAGAGCAGGGTGAGGCTAAAGATGACCTTGGAGTAGAGGAGGGTGACGCTAAAGACGACCCTAGAGCAGAGCATGGTGAGGCTAAAGACGACCCTAGAGTAGAGCAGGATGAGGCTAAAGACGACTCTGGTATAGAACAGGGTGAGGCTAACGACGATCCTGGTGTAGAGCAGGGTGAGGCTAAAGACGACCCTGGAGTAGAGCAGGATGAGGCTAAAGACGACTCTGGTATAGAACAGGGTGAGGCTAACGACGATCCTGGTGTAGAGCAGGGTGAGGCTAAAGACGACCCTGGAGTAGAGCAGGGTGAAGCTAAAGACGACCCTGGTGTAGAGCAGGGTGAGGCTAAAGACGATCCTAGAGCAGAGCATGGTGAGGCTAAAGACGACCCTGGAGTAGAGCAGGGTGAGGCTAAAGACGACCCTTAAGTAGAGCAGGATGAGGCTAAAGACGACCCTGGTGTAGAGCAGGGTGAGGCTAAAGACTACCCTGGTGTAGAGGAAGGTGAGGCTAAAGACGACCCTGGAGTAGAGCAGGGTGAGGCTAAAGACGACCCTGGAGTAGAGCAGGATGAAGCTAAAGACGACCCTGGTGTAGAGGAAGGTGAGGCTAAAGACGACCCTGGAGTAGAGCAGGGTGAGGCTAAAGACGACCCTGGAGTAGAGCAGGATGAAGCTAAAGACGACCCTGGTGTAGAGGAAGGTGAGGCTAAAGACGACCCTGGAGTAGAGCAGGATGAAGCTAAAGACGACCCTGGTATAGAGCAAGGTGAGGCTAAAGACGACCCTGGTATAGAGCAAGGTGAGGCTAAAGACGACCCTGGTATAGAGCAAGGTGAGGCTAAAGACGACCCTGGTATAGAGCAAGGTGAGGCTAAAGACGACCCTGGTATAGAGCAAGGTGAGGCTAAAGACGACCCTGGTATAGAGCAAGGTGAGGCTAAAGACGACCCTGGTATAGAGCAAGGTGAGGCTAAAGACGACCCTGGTATAGAGCAAGGTGAGGCTAAAGACGACCCTGGTGTAGAGCAAGGTGAAGCTAAACATCATTACAACATATATAAACCAAAAAGTAATCGACAGAGGAGAGATAGAGTGAGACGAAGGAACAAAGGGCCAGAGATGGGAGCTAAAGTCAAACACGAATCATAGACATGTGAGAAAAGAGTATTTATTTCGTGACAAAGGGGAAGAGAAGTGGATGAGCTGGACCCGGACGTGATGAAGGCAATATTCACTGACTTTTGTTTTTAAGGATAGGAATGATAATGTTCGGAATCCAGGATCCAATAAATATTGGCCACAACAACTTCAGATGTGAGATCAGGAGCTATGGCTCGACCCCTGTAAACAACTCAGTGGACACATACATACACACACACACACACACACACACACACACACACACACACACACACACACACACACACACACACACACACACACACACACACACACACACACACACACACACACACACACACACACACACACACACAGTAATAGTGACGATACTCTTTGTCGAGGAATTTAATAAATAATCACTTTTATAAATTGGTTTATTAACGTAGTAAATGTATATACATTTATGTAGGCAATTATAATTTATGTTAGGCTCCTGTATACATGATATATCTATGCAGTTCATAATTATACATATATGAGTACTGTATCAAGTAGGCGTATCTATCCATGTACACATTAATGCATATATAAATTTATTGATAGGTAAATTCGCGTGTTTGTGTAATGTATATAGATATATATGCAACAATAACACTTTTTATCATCAACTTTGTTTCCGGTTCACGTTAAAAATACTTTAGTAAAGGCAGGAGATATTAACAGCATCAATGGAAGATTTGATGGGCTGTATTTTTATTTTCAGAAGATAAGTAATTTGTGATGAGATTTTAGGAAAATATTCCCCCAGGTGGGAAGTATTTGTGAGGTTGTTAGTGGTTGTTAAGGTGGCCTGGTGGCTAAAGTTTTCGCTTCACACACGGAGGGCCCGGGTTCGATTCCCGGCGGGGTGGAAACATTTCGCCGTGTTTCTTTACACCTGTTGTCCTGTTCACCTAGCAGCAAATAGGTACCTGGGTGTTAGTCGACTGGTGTGGGTGGCATCCTGGGAGACAAGATTGAGGACCAATTGACTTTCTTCGGTTATTCTGGATGGCTAACCCTCCAGGGTTAAAAATCCGAAAAAAACGCTTATCATATCTTAACTATATGCATGGTATTTGAAATTGAATAATCAACGAAGTTGATTAATACTGAGTATTGAACATTGAGTTTAGGAGAGGCAAGTTGAAAGAGATTCAGAAACTTCTTACGAAATACCGTTGTAAGTCATCATCGTTATCACTAGAATTATCATCAGTTGCGTCATGGCCGTCATTATCATCATTGTGGTATGCGCCGTGGGGCTTTAGGCGGCTGCACTTATTTTACCTCCATGACTCACGAAATCGCATTAACAGGACTGCAGACAAACCAGGGTACGGGAGGGGTTAGAACCCATGGCAAATGAGTCGTGAAACTCCAGGCCTGTGCGTAAGCCACTGGCCTAACTGGTTAACGCACTGGCCTGGAGTTCTACGACTCATTCGCCATGAGTTCTAACACCTCCTGTACCCTGGTTGATTTTTTTCAGCTCCCTGTAACGGAACATTCGCTCTGTGTTCGATACACATTGCAAAACCACTATCTAGCCAGTCAGAAACACGGTTAGCCACAGTCTTCTAGGATGTGTCACCCATTTCTAGCACGGTGTGTTTAAATGCGGCCTTCTAGTATATCAGGAGGGTGGTGGCCTGGACGAGGGTTACCTCACTTCTAACAACTCAAAATGCCCAGACTCTCTCACACTTCTAGCTGACTCACACCACACTCAGCCCCATCTTTCTCTATCAGTTTTTAACCTGTTCCAAAACTCTCTACATAGTAGCACACAATGTACATGAATTCTGGTGAGAATTTATTCCACCGTAAATTCTTTATTTTTTTAATTGTTATCTGAGCTAAAAGCTGGTTCCTAACTGGTTCGTGATAATCATTATTGTTATTATATCAGCATCATCGTTATTGCCATTTGATTATGACCACTAAATTACTCTCCCTACTTTCTACTACTACTGTTTCTTCTACTGTTACTTCCACTACCTACCTTTCCACTACCAGTGCTTCCTCTTCTTCCTCTCTTGGTCCCGTCCCTGTCTGCCTCGCTTATATATACTGGTTCCTTCACTCTCTTCTGTCAGTGTGACTGTGTAAATGGTCCCAGTCGGACCGAAACGTTTTCGTAAGCTTCTCTCCCCTATTGTGCGGGTTATTTGTGTGTTGTGTAATGACCACTATCATTGGTGGGATGATGCTGGTAATGACTGTGTCGTCGGCATAGTCATCACCACCATCAGTAGCACCACCACCACTATCACCACCACCGGCACCACTCCACCACCACCATCACCAGCACCACCATCACCACAACGCCCTATGCGACCCTTCCCTCTCACTATTATCTGCAGGAGAAAATAATTACTCAGCCTGGAATGCAATCTGACTCTCCGTGTCCCTCATCTCCAACACTGCCTCATCTCCAACACTACATCTTCTCCACAACTGCCTCATCTCCAACACTGCTTAATCTCCAACACTGCCTCATGTCCAACATTCCCTCATCCCCAACACTGCCTCATCTCCAACACTGCCTCATCTCCAACACTGCTTCATCTCCGACACTACCTCTTCTCCAACACTGCCTCATCTCCAATACTGCCTCATCCCCAACACTGCTCATCTCCGACATTACCTCTTCGCCACTTCCTCATCTCCAACACTGCTTAGTCTCCAACACTGCCTTTTCTCCAACACTGCCTCATCCCCAACACTGCTCATCTCCGACACTACCTTTTCTCCACCACTGCCTCATCCCCAACACTGCCTCATCTCCGACACTACCTCTTCTCCACCACTGCCTCATCTCCAACACTGCCTCATCCCCAGCACTGCCTCATCTCCAACACTGCCTCCTCCTATAATTATCACTAACACTATTCTCCAAATCTCCTTCCCACCCTTCAAAATTAAGACATCTCCATCATCTCCAACAATATTTGAGTTTCTCCATCATTAATAAATTCTCCTACAACCATCTTTTACGGACCCAAAAAAAAAAAAAATAAAAAATAAAAGGGAAACAATAAAGAATAATTCAATAGAAAATAATTTGCATAGGTGACAGTGATGTAAATAAAGAGAATATGTGAAAAAATAGGCATATTCAAAAATAGGCCTATTTAAAATGTTGAAATTGTTGCAACAGACATATACAAGATGTCTGTTCTTCACTATTTTATAGATTCATCTTAAACTCATCAACTCATTCATCAGTTCCACTTTCATTAGTTTGCTTTATTTAGGTATGATGATGTTCGTGTCATCAACTGATTCATCATCAGTGTCATTATACTGTCATGATTATCATGGCAGTTATCACCAGCGATTCATCAGTATTATGATAATTCATCATATAATTGACTTTGTATTCATTCTCATGATTCTTCGTCCTCGTGGCACTTCACCATTACACATCATCATTATCATCATCATGGGACATTATTCTCATGACACCTTGTCACGATGATCATTATCATCACTCGTTCTTTCATTCATCATCTTCAAATTGTCACAGCAACCACCATCACTACCACCACTACCACAACTACCACTACTACCATCACCACCATCAATACTACCACTAGCAAAACCACTACCACCACCACAACCACCATCATCAATACCGCCACCATCAATACCACCACCACCACCACCACCACCACCACCACCATCACTACCACCATTACTACCACTACTATCACCATCACCACCACTATCATCACTCCCACTAACACCACCACCACCACCACCGTCAATACCACCACTATCACCACTACCACCACCATCACTACCACCATTACTACCATCACTACCACCATCACTACCACTACCACCACCACTATCATCACTCCCACTAACACTACCACTACCATCACTACCACCACTGCCATTACCACCACTGCCATTACCACCACCACTATCATCACTCCCACTAACACCACCATTACCATCACTACCACCACTACCACTACCACCACTGCCATTACCACCACCACTATCATCACTCCCACTAACACCACCACTACCATCACTACCACCACTACCACTACCACCACTGCCATTACCACCACCACTATCATCACTCCCACTAACACCACCACTACCATCACTACCACCACTGCCACTACCACCACTGCCATTACCACCACCACTATCATCACTCCCACTAACACCACCACTACCATCACTACCACCACTACCACTACCACCACTGCCATTACCACCACCACTATCATCACTCCCACTAACACCACCACTACCATCACTACCACCACTACCACTACCACCACTGCCATTACCACCACCACTATCATCACTCCCACTAACACCACCACTACCATCACTACCACCACCACCACTGCCATTACCACCACCACTATCATCACTCCCACTAACACCACCACTACCATCACTATCACCACTACCACTATCACCACTGCCATTACCACCACCACTATCATCACTCCCACTAACACCACCACTACCATCACTACCACCACTGCCACTACCACCACTGCCATTACCACCACCACTATCATCACTCCCACTAACACCACCACTACCATCATTACCACCACCACCACCACCATTACTACCACTACCACCATTATGATCCTGCTAATGAGACAACAAGGTGGACCCTAGGCTATAATTCACTGATTGACTAGACAATTCAGCGCTAATGAGGTATATAATTTACCTGGTGTCGCATTATAGATACACGAGCGACGCAACAAAAAAATTATAGAGATTTTTCCTTATCTGATTAAAATTAAACTTTTTTTTGGGCGATGCTCAATTTCATATGACTTTTTTTTTTGTTGTTGATCAGTGTAATGGGATTATTTTATTTCCTTTTATTCTTTTTCTTTATTGGTTTATTTGCTTTTTGATTCATTCTCTTTTGTATTTTAATTTGTATTGGTCTTTATTGAAGAGAATTCTGACTTCTGTTTCTGTTTCTGGGAAAAATAAGACGCGGGAAAATAAGGCACGAATGCATTGTAATGAGATTCTCTATTGACTATATTTCGCGAAACGTAGTCAATAAAGCCTCGCATTATACTGTATTTGTCTATTTTTCCACCTTGTCGGTATTTTATACCATTTATCTCCATAAGACTCTATGGGACTGAGAGCCTTGCGAGTTATTTGACGAAGTCTCGTTCTCTTTGCTTGGGTTGAATGCAGCAAAGACTCAACGCTGATGTTCGAAGAGCGAGTTACCCGTCTTCGCGGGAGCGTCCAGCGCGGAGCATCCACTCGCTGGCGTCCTCTTCTGCACAGCGGCGAGGGGAAATCATCCTCTGATTGACCAGCGAATTCAACAGCCGGTTCCTTGATGGCAGTACTCGGGTTTTCGAATGAGTCTTTCATTGGAGATCCCTTGAAGCCTATTAAACCAGACCAGCTTTCATGAAGGCAGTAAACAATTGCGCTCAGATAGCAACAAGGACGGATATCTACGCAGTAAGACCTGAGGAAGTACATGGTAAGGCAGGAGCTTGTCTTCTAGCTGAGAGAGCTACCGTAATCATGTTGATGATTCCTTACTAACTGTTCATAATTAGTTTCCGGGTGATAAGGAGCTTTCCAGGACACTCTCCTCCACTCATAAGCAATCTACATTGGTGTATTTATACACCTGGCGGCTCCAGTCCTCCCCGAACACAGGTGTGCCTGTGACAGCGAATCGGCAGACCAATTTGGCTTCTGTAGTCTCATCTTCATTAGATTAGAGGGAAAGAACTCAAGACACTATGCGGTCAGAGATATGAGGTAACTTCACCAAAGGCCGCAACCCATCACGAAGGATATCCAGAGGAAGTCAGCTTGCTTCCCTAGGAAGGGACAAAAATCAGGTAGTGTGGGAGTACACACGTGCTTCTACTATGGCCAACACCTGTCTGTGACACAGGAAAACTGAACAAACATATCAAGGCAATGTTAAGACATGGCACTGTAGTCAATACATAATATTGGATTCAATATATAACCATTGTGTGTAATAGGTAGATAGCAAGCCCCAGGGAACTGTATATATATTTTCTGAGATTAATATGAAATAACTAAAATGTCTGAAGTAATATCTTATCTACAGAACAATTTTTTTTTTGAAGTTCTTGTGCGATAAGCGAGGCGTAAATATATCACTAACAAACTCACTAAGCTGAGAATCATTCACCAAAATCTCAAGGATACAATTTGTGTTGGATCTGGACCAGTATAACGCATCGTTGCTTTCAACATTCCTGTCGAGGTGAGGGTCCATGGCAGAGTCTGAGGGCACACACACACACACGTGCCCAGGGGGCGTACGTGGATAGGGGACAAGGAAAGGGGCGCAGGCGAAACGCAAATACATCAGGAAGGAAATTGTAGTGGTGATCAAAATCTGTGGTGAGTGAGGTAGCAGTGTGTGTGTGGTGGAGCGTGTGATGGAGACCTCCAGCGCGCCTCCATCACATAGGACACGTCTCACTCTGGTTGTGTTCACATCACATCTCCCTCTTTCTACACTCCTCCAAAACACTCTCAGCCGTTCAGGGCTTGAGAAACACAGGGAGTTAGATTGGAAGGAAACAGAGAGAGGGAGGGAGAAGAGGCTGTAGAAGAAAGGGAGAACAAAGAAAGAATAAGAGGGAGGAAGGAGAGGATGTTTGGTCCAAAGGGAGAGAGAGTGAGGCTTTTAGCATTCCGAAGTTCTGTGAGATGAAGTCATTATGCGGGATACTTATTATTTGGCCGAATTTTGTGTGATCAATGCAGGGACTGTGCCGAGTTTTATAGAACGATGATGCCTGAATTTTGAGGAGTTGCGTGAATCTGAAGATGATTTGCGTAACTATCTGGTGACGCCCTGACATGCGCTGCTACCTTAGCGTGTATGCTTGAATGGAAAAATATAGACACACATGCAGTATAATGAGATCCTCTATTGACGTTTCGCCCACGCACTGGGCTTTATCAAGTCACGCGCACACCCACCCACCAGGTAAATAGTCAGATGTAAATTCTTCTTCTACCCACGCCCACTGCCACCCATACTTGCGACCACGCCACCCACTCCCGTGATCACCAAAACCCATGATAATGATTACCACCATCCAAGTCCGTGATTACCACCACCCAGGATCGTGATTACCACCACCCACGTCCGTGATTACCACCACCCACGTCCACGGAAGTTAGCACCAAGCAAACGTCCTTGACCAAAATACTGCAGCTGGGACACCCTTCCTCCCCTACCATCATAAACTGTTAGGGACACCCCCGTCCCATTCCCTTCCCCACTTCCCTTCTCTCCCTCCCCTCTCCCCACTCTACCTCCCCTTCCCCTCTTTACCTCCTCTTTCCCTTCCCTGTTCTCTGACATACTCCCACATCTCCTCTTAACAGTGTGTATATACTGAGGGTATACTGAACCCGAATGTACTTACTTATTCACTTACTTTGACTTAATTACTTGCTTACTTACTTAGCTTAATTACTATATTTACTTGCTATTGGGAAAATATTTCCCCCTAAGAGAAGAGCTTTAAGACATCATGGATGTCTTTAGACATGCACCATGATGTATTATGACATCATGAATATCTTCAGACATACACCATGGTGTATTAGATGGTTAAATCCTACTTCAGGATTTTTTCTCAAAGACATTACAGTATAAAATTTCCTTGATACACTAGTTAGTTCTGCCTATCTTATCCTCTCATTTATCTCTCCATGGTATTGTCTCTCCTCTTATGTCCGGTGTTTCTCGGCGTAAACATCCTGTGCTGGGTTGTGTACTTGAAGTATGCTGTTTAGTTCACAATATCTCTCATTATCTCACTTCATGTCACGTTTCAAGATTATCTTTCATGAGTTGTTTCTCTCCCTATCTCTCTGTCTCTGTCTCTCTGTTTATATGTCTCTCTGTCTCTCTGTCTCTCTGTCTCTCTGTCTCTCTGTCTCTCTGTCTCTCTGTCTCTCTGTCTATCTGTCTCTCTGTCTCTATCTATCTCTCTGTTTCTCTGTCTTTCTCTCTGTCTCTCTCTCTCTCTCCTTTCGTGTATTTTCTACACATAATTCTCTAATCACTTCTCTGTTTCCTCTCTCAACGTCAAATTGTCAATCATATTTTCTTTCTTCTACTCGTGGTTTGATCTTTTTTTTTTTTGGTCTGAAGCCAAAATCCTCATGACATCTTTAAGAAGCATCTTAATAATGGACCGAGACTTTGACACGTGAGTAAATACTGATTCCTTTTTTTATTTCTCTCTCTCTCTCTCTCTCTCTCTCTCTCTCTCTCTCTCTCTCTCTCTCTCTCTCTCTCTCTCTCTCTCTCTCTCTCTCTCTCTCTCCTGCCACTTACTGACTTCTTTATGTCTTTCGTCACATGTCCTCTCATAAAGACTTCTATTTAAACTTTAGCGCACGCGCGTGTGTGTGTGTATTCACCTAATTGTACTCACCTAATTGTGGTTGAAGGGGTCGAAACTCAGCTCCTGGCCCCGCTTCTTTACTGGCCGCTACTGAGTCCTCTCTCTCCCTGCTCCATGAGCTTTATCATACCTCATCTTAAAACTATGTATGGCTCCTGCCTCCACTACATCACTTGCCACACTATTCCACTTCCTAATAACTCTGTGGCTGAAGAAATACTTCCAAACATCTCTCTGACTCATCTGAGTCTTCAGCTTCCAATTGTGACCCCTTGTTTCTGTGTCCCATCTCTGGAACATCCTGTCTCTGTCCACCTTGTCTATTCCACTCAGTATTTTGTATGTTGTTATCATGTCTTCCCTGACCCTCCTGTCCTCCAGTGTCGTCAGACCGATTTCCCTTAACCTTTCTTCATAGGACATTCCCCTTAGCTCTGGAACTAGCCTTGTTGCAAACCTTTGCACGTTCTCGAAATTTCTTGACGAGTTTGACCAGGTGTGGGTTCCAAACTGGTGCTGCGTACTCCAGTATGGGCCTGACGTACACAGTGTATAAAGTCTTGAACGATTTCTTACTGAGGTACCGGAACGCTATTCTCAGGTTTGCCAAGCGCCCATATGCCGCAGTAGTTATCTGGTTAATGTGTGCTTCTGGCGATGTACTCGGTATTATACTCACTCCTAGATCTTTCTCCTTGAGTGAGGTTTGCAGTCTTTGGCCTCCTAAACTATACTCTATCTGCGGTCTTCTTTGCCCTTCTCCGATCTTCATGACTTTGCATTTGGCGGTGTTAAATTCTAGGAGCCAGTTGCTGGACCACGCATCCAGCCTGTCCAGGTCTCTTAGTAGACCTGTCTGGTTCGCATCTGATTTAAATTCTCCTCATTAACTTCACATCATCTGCGAACAGGGACACTTCTGAGTCTATCCCTTCCATCATGTCGTTTACATATACCAAGAATAGCACTGGTCCTTGGACTGACCCCTGTGGGACCCCGCTCATCACAGGCGCCCACTGTGATACCTCATCACGGACCATGACTCGCTGTTGCCTCCCTGTTAGGTATTCTCTGATCCATTGCAGTGCCCTTCCTGTTACATGTGCCTGATCCTCTAGCTTCTGTACTAATCTCTTTTGAGGAACTGTGTCGAAGGCCTTCTTGCAATCCAAGAAAATGCAATCAACCCACCCTTCCCTCTAATTTCTTACATCAGTTACCTTGTCATAAAACTCTAGTAGGTTTGTGACACAGGATTTGCCTTCCATGAATCCGTGCTGGCTGTCGTTTACAATCTTGTTCCGCACCAGGTGCTCCACCACTCTCCTCCTGATAATCTTCTCCAAGACTTTGCATTCTATACACATCAGTGACACTGGTCTATAGTTTAATGCTTCATTTCTGTCTCCTCTCTTAAAGATGCTGATTACATTTGTCTTCTTGCAGACTTCAGGTAGTTGCCCAGTTTCAAGGGAAGTGTTGAAGATTTTGGTTAGTGGCACACATTGTCTCTGCTCCCTCTCTAAGGACCCACTGAGAGATGTTGTCCGGTCCCACCGCCTTTGAGGTATCAAGGACACTTAGGAGCTTCTCCACCTCCTCCTCAGCTGTGTGTAATTCATCCAACACTTGTTGGTATATCCCTTGTTGATGTGTCCCACTGTTTTGTCTTCCCAGTGTCCCTTCAGCCTCCACTGTAAATACTTCCTGAAATCTCATGTTGAGCTCCTCACATACTTCTTGGTCATTTCTTGTGAGCTCCCCACCTTCTTTCCTCAGCCTGATTACCTGGTCCTTGACTGTTGTCTTCCTCCTGATGTGGCTGTAGAGCAGCTTCGGGTCAGACTTGACTTTCGATGCTGTCGTTTTCATACTGCCGCTGCGCCTCCCTCCTTATCTGTACATACTCATTTCTGGCTCGTCTACTAATCTCTTTATTTTCCTGAGTCCTTTGCCTTCTGTACTTTTTCCAGTGTGTGTGTGTGTGTGTGTGTGTGTGTGTGTGTGTGTGTGTGTGTTGGTTTTTCAGCAGTGGTATGTGGTGGTGTGCGTGGAAGTGGTAGACTCATGGGTGGTGAGTTTGTGAGTGGTGACTGGGTTAGTGGGTGGATTAGTGGGTGGGTAGGTGGGTGGGTAAATTGTAGTTGCAGGTGGGCTAGCACTGGGTCCTCACAAACACATATTTCATGAGGATGACTGATTATAACCTCGCATTGAAGTTAGAGTAGTCTTTTGGAGGTAATGGAGGTAATGTTTGTAGTACTGGAGGTAATGTTTGTAGTACTGGAGGTAATGTTTGTAGTACTGGAGGTAATGTTTGTAGTACTGGAGGTAATGTTTGTAGTACTGGAGGTAATGTTTGTAGTACTGGAGGTAATGTTTGTAGTACTGGAGGTAATGTTTGTAGTACTGGAGGTAATGTTTGTAGTACTGGAGGTAATGTTTGTAGTACTGGAGGTAATGTTTGTAGTACTGGAGGTAATGTTTGTAGTACCGGAGGTAATGTTTGTAGTACTGGAGGTAATGTTTGTAGTACTGGAGGTAATGTTTGTAGTACTGGAGGTAATGTTTGTAGTACCGGAGGTAATGTTTGTAGTACTGGAGGTAATGTTTGTAGTACTGGAGGTAATGTTTGTAGTACTGGAGGTAATGTTTGTAGTACTGGAGGTAATGTTTGTAGTACTGGAGGTAATGTTTGTAGTACTGGAGGTAATGTTTGTAGTACCGGAGGTAATGTTTGTAGTACTGGAGGTAATGTTTGTAGTACTGGAGGTAATGTTTGTAGTACTGGAGGTAATGTTTGTAGTACTGGAGGTAATGTTTGTAGTACTGGAGGTAATGTTTGTAGTACCGGAGGTAATGTTTGTAGTACTGGAGGTAATGTTTGTAGTACTGGAGGTAATGTTTGTAGTACTGGAGGTAATGTTTGTAGTACTGGAGGTAATGTTTGTAGTACTGGAGGTAATGTTTGTAGTACTGGAGGTAATGTTTGTAGTACTGGAGGTAATGTTTGTAGTACTGGAGGTAATGTTTGTAGTACTGGAGGTAATGTTTGTAGTACTGGAGGTAATGTTTGTAGTACTGGAGGTAATGTTTGTAGTACCGGAGGTAATGTTTGTAGTACTGGAGGTAATGTTTGTAGTACTGGAGGTAATGTTTGTAGTACTGGAGGTAATGTTTGTAGTACTGGAGGTAATGTTTGTAGTACTGGAGGTAATGTTTGTAGTACTGGAGGTAATGTTTGTAGTACTGGAGGTAATGTTTGTAGTACTGGAGGTAATGTTTGTAGTACTGGAGGTAATGTTTGTAGTACTGGAGGTAATGTTTGTAGTACCGGAGGTAATGTTTGTAGTACTGGAGGTAATGTTTGTAGTACTGGAGGTAATGTTTGTAGTACTGGAGGTAATGTTTGTAGTACTGGAGGTAATGTTTGTAGTACTGGAGGTAATGTTTGTAGTACTGGAGGTAATGTTTGTAGTACTGGAGGTAATGTTTGTTGTACTGGAGGTAATGTTTGTAGTACTGGAGGTAATGTTTGTAGTACTGGAGGTAATGTTTGTAGTACTGGAGGTAATGTTTGTAGTACTGGAGGTAATGTTTGTTGTACTGGAGGTAATGTTTGTAGTACTGGAGGTAATGTTTGTAGTACTGGAGGTAATGTTTGTAGTACTGGAGGTAATGTTTGTAGTACTGGAGGTAATGTTTGTAGTACTGGAGGTAATGTTTGTAGTACTGGAGGTAATGTTAGTAGTACTAGAAGTAACATCTAGTAGTATTGGAGTTGAGAGTGATTGTAAGGTCATTCGTTGGCGTGCGTGGGCATGTGGGCGTGGGTGGGCGTGCCTCTGAGTACAGTGTTGCACAGGGCACTGTGGGCTGGTGTGGCGGGGGAGGGATGAAGGAGCTGGCGACTGATTTAGGTGAGTACGTTTACAAGATGATGGATGTGACCCACGCGGGTACTTCACGAGAAATATGCCTCATGTCATCAACATGTTAGGGACACTGACAGTTGTACAGCAGTGGGTGATGCTGAGAGGTGAGGATGAACCAGCAAGACTGGAGAGCCTCGTATGAATCAACCACTGAGAGAGAGAGGTAGCCAGCAAGACTGGACCTCGTATTCTCCCTGAGTACCTCGGACATCGAGGACATCACATATGAAAGACCCCTCTGAGCTAGTGATCACGTGGTTCTGAGCTTTGAATACATAGTTACAAAAAAAAGTTACAAGTGGAAAGGGGAACAGGAGTAGGATGGGAGAAACCAAATTACAAAAAGGGGGACTACACAGGCATGAGGAACTTCCTGTAGAAGGTTCATTGGGAAAGAAAATTGGTAGGAAAATCAGTAAACGAAATGATGGACTACGTGACAACAAAATGCAAGGAGGCAGAGAAGAGGTTTGTTCCCAAGGGCAACAGAAATAATGGGAAGACCAGAACCAGCCCTTGGTTTATCTAAAGGTGTAGAGAGACAAAAACTAAGTGTGCTAGAGAATGGAAAAAGTACAGAAAACAAAGGACCCAGGAAAATAAAGAGATTAGTCGAAAAGCCAGAAACGAGTATGTACAGATAGGGAGGGAGGCCCAGCGACAGTTCGAAAACGACATAGCATCGAAAGTCAAATTTGACTCGAAGCTGTTGTATAGCCACATCAGGAGGAAGACAACAGTCAAGGACGAGGCAATAAGGCTGAGGAAGGAAGTTGGGGAGCTCACAAGAAACTACCAAGAAATATGTGAAGAGCTCAACGTGAGATTTAAAGAAGTATTTACGGTGAAGACAGAGAGGACTTCTGGAAGTCAGAACAGGGGGGTACACCAACAAGGGATATACCAACAAATGCTGGATGAGATACACACAACCGAGGAGGCAGTGAAGTAGCTGCTAAATGAACTTGATACCTAAAAGGCGGTGGGACCGGACGTCTCTCCGTGGGCCCTTAGAGAGGGAGCAGAGATGCTATGTGTGCCACTAACAACAATTTTCAACACATCCATTGAAAATGGGCAAATACCTGAAGTATGGAAGACGGCAAATGTAATCTCCAATTTTAAGAAAGGAGATAGACACGATGAATTAAACTACAGACCTGTGTCACTGACGTGTATAGTATGCAGAGTCATGGAGAAGATTATCAGGAGAGTGGTGGAGCACCTAGAACGGAACAAGCTTAGAAACGACAACTAGCACGGATTCAGGGAAGGAAATTCCTGTGTCACAAACCTACTGGAGTTTTATGACAAGGTAATGGAAGTAAGACACGAGAGACAGGGGGTGGGTAGATTGCATTTTCTTCGACTGCAAGAAGGCCATTGACATAGCTCCTCACAAGAGATTAGTACAAAAGCTAGAGGATCAGGCGTGTATAACAGCAAAGGCACTGCAATGGATCAGAGAATACCTGACAGGGAGGCAACAACGAGTCATGGTATGTGACGAGGTGTGAGAGTGGGCGCTTGTGACTAGCTGGGTTCCACAGGGGCCAGTCCTAGGAGCAGTGCTATTTTTGGTATATGGGAATGACATGACGAAAGGGATAGACTTAGAAGCGTCCTTGTTTGCAGAGGATATGACGTTAATGAGGAGAATTAAATCGGATAAGGATCAAGCAGAACTACTTGGACAGGCTGGAAGGCTGGTCCAGCAAGTGGCTCCTCGAGTTTAACCCCGCCAAATGCAAAGTCATGTAGATCGCGAAAAGGTAAAGAAGACTGCAGGCAGAGTAAAGGCTAGGTGACCAAAGACTGCAAACCTCTCTTAAGGAAAAGGATCTTGGGGTGAGTATAATACCGAACACATCTCCTGAGGCTTACATCAGCCAGATAACTGCTGCAGCATACGGGCGTCTGGCAAACTTGAGAATAGCGTTCCGATACCTCAGTAACGAATCGTTCAAGATTCTGTACACCGTGTACGTCGGGTCCATACTGGAGTATGCAGCACCAGTCTGAAACCCACACCTGGTTAAGCACGTCAAGAAATTAGAGAAAGTGCAAAGGTTTGCAACAACACTAGTTTCAGAGCTAAGGGGAATGTCCAACGAAGGAAGGGTAAGGGAAATCGGCCTGACGACACTGGAGGACAGGAGGGTCAGGGGAGACATGATAACGACATACAAAATACTGCGAGGAATTGACAGGGTAGACAGAGACAAGATGTTCCAGAGATGGGACACAGAAACAAGAGGTCACAAAGGGATGTTAGAGTTGTCAGGAAGTGGAATACTCTGGCAAGTGACGTAGTGGAGGCAGGAACCATACGTAGTTTTAAGACAGGGTTTGATAGAGCTCATTTAGAAGGGAGAGAGAAGACCTAATAGCGATCAGTCAAGAGGCGGGGCCAGGAGGTATGATTCAACCCTTGCAACCACAAATAGGTGAGTACACACACACACACATCTGTATACACACACACACACACACACACACACACACACACACACATATATATTATACATATATATATATATATATATATATATATATATATATATATATATATATATATATATATATATATATATATATATATATATATATATACAAGATTTTTTTTTTCAACAAGTTGGCCGTCTCCCACCGAGGCAGGATGACCCAAAAAAGAAAGAAAATCCCCAAAAAGAAAATACTTTCATCATCATTCAACACTTTCACCTCACTCACACATTATCGCTGCTTTTGCAGAGGTGCTCAGAATACAACAGTTTAGAAGCATACACATATAAAGATACACAACATATATATCTATATATATATATATATATATATATATATATATATATATATATATATATATATATATATATATATATATATATATATATATATATCCTTCTGGGAAAATGGTAGCGTCACGGGAGGTAAGTAGAGACACTGTCACAGGCAGTTGTAGAGGAAGTATAAATATTCACGAAGATCTGTGCCAGAAGCATCACTAGTGACGATGTTAACAGGTGACGACGCTAGCGTTAAAAATAATGTTCCCTTGAGCAGACAGCGGTAGTTGTGTGGGCGGTAGGGTGGTGTGTGGGTGGATGGGCGGCAGGGTGGTCTAAGGTGTATAGTACACGTGTCACATCTCACCCACACCCTGTGGGAAGTAGTCACCTTATACATCTACTTTTCCTAACCCTCTTCTCTCCTCTTTCTTCAAGTTTTCCTCTCTCTCTTCCTCCTTCTCTCTCTCTCTCTCTCTCTCTCTCTCTATCTCTCTCTCTGTCTGTCTGTTACTCTCTCTCTCTCTCTCTCTCTCTCTCTCTCTCTCTCTGTCTGTTACTCTCTCTCTCTCTCCATCTTCTCTCCTCTCTTCCCTTTACTCCCCTTCCTCATTTTTCCCTCCTTCCCCTCTACCTCCCTCCTTCCCTCACCCTCCCCTTACCTCACTTCCCCTCGTCTGTCTCCGCCCACGGCGTGCATTAGTTGCTACGGACATATTAAAGAGATTATATCATGACTCTGGACCGACATCAATGATAAATTAGCTCCCACGAAACACTAATTCCCACCAACGCTGGCTAGTATTAAATGGAGGGTGGGCAGAGGGCGGATACCCCCCTTAGCGCCGCCTAGCATCATCCCCCCCCCGTAGCATTACCCCTCTTTCTAGCATTCCCTAGCATCTCCCCGCATCTCTCGTACTTTCCTATAATTGTCTCTAATTACTCACCTCAGACCCTTATGTAAAGATTTGTGTTGTCCTGTGAGCAGAGAGAGAGAGAGAGAGAGAGAGAGAGAGAGAGAGAGAGAGAGAGAGAGAGAGAGAGAGAGAGAGAGAGAGAGAGTTCAGCTTCTGAAGCTGCTAATATTTACAATAACAACAAATGCAATACCGTAATAATAATAATCATAATAATAATAATAATAATAATAATAATAATAATAATAATAATAATAATAATAATAATAATAATAATAATAATAATAATAATAATAATAATAATAATAATGATGATGTCACGTCATTACATTCCCTCTGTATTTGCACTTCCAGGTAGAGATCTGTTTGTGACTTGATAAAGCCCACTCTGTGGGTGAAACGTTCTCAATAAAGAATAGCATTAAACTGCATGTGTGTCTTTATCCATCATGTACAGAGAGCAGAAAGGTATAAAAATGTGCCAACAGTCGACGAGGTAAACTGACATGCATGACGTGGTCTGTATACTTTGTTTCGTAGGCTGGGATTATTGTTAGGCCTCACTGTTGCTGGCACTGAGGCCTGACACTAAGGCCTGTCACTAAGAACTGACACTAAGGCCTGACACCGTGGTATGGCTAACCTACCAAGTCGATAGTAGCCTAGAAATACGGTATTCAGGATGTTACATGCAGTAGTACACTCTTACGCAGAGGCATGAGTTTCTTGGCGGCGTATTTGGTATCAAATACTGCAGACAAAACTCCTTCAACTAAACGTTTCTTTGGAAGAGAAAGGACATGCAAGAGCCTTTTTCTCTCTTTTTGAAACGTATTTGCACCTTAATAGTTGGGACTATATATAAGACACTTTTGTTCGTGTTGTGTTTGTAAGAAGTGATCTGCTTTGGACGTTTCCGTGCTACCAGGTAAGAAATCTTCCTCTGTTTCTATTGGAAAGACAAACGGAGAATAGAGTCCGCACCATTCCTTGCACTAAATGAGCCATACGGGCTTAGTGCTTTACGTAAATATAAAAAAAAATATGTTTTATTACGAAGACAACTGAGACTCATCTTACTCTTTTTCTGTACGTTAAAAGGACTAGCTGGCTTTTATTTTGCTATTGTTGTCCATGTTAAAGTATACTATCTATGTTCTATAATAACCCACATGAAGATAGAAACTCAGGAGATTAATTGATCTGTATATTTCGACCCCCTTCTGGGATCCTCTTCAGTATGTTGAGATACAGTGCTTGTGACTGTCAAAGCAAATGGAAGGAGCTGAATGAATATGTGCTGGAGGGAAATTCCATAATATTTTTCTCGGAGCTGGACTAATAAGTCCCCAAGAAACTGGGAACCAATAATGCTAACAGGGTGTTGTTTGTTATTGAATTCCGACTCCACATTAAAGTTAATGGAAGCACTTAACTGATCTAATTTGGTGTAAAAAGTTGAGGAATTGCTCCATTTGTTGTTCGTGCTTGGATGAGCTAGCAATTATAGGTAATCAACAAATTGACTTCACTCTATAAAGTCAACAAATCCGCCAAATTATGTCAACTGTTTTTGAAGTAATTATTCCAGATAAGTCAAGAAGCCCACATGTCCAAACTTGTTATATACAGAAAGTTTCACCCTGCAATAAAACTTTATAAAACCTGAGTATACTGACTTCTACCTTCAGGAAAGATCACGTGGAATTAACCACAATTATCATAAATTATATCTACCGACTCCCAGATAATACACAAAATATAAAATAATCATCTTCTCCACTGAAAAAAAAGTAAAAAAATGAGCAAATATCTATCATAAATTCCACGTATCCAAATAAAATAGACAGTTTTTTTTTCAAAGAAATGTAAGAGACTAATGACTGATGAGACTCGGAGTGTTTATCAGATTCCTTGTCAAGACTGTGACCTGCTCGACATAGGGACGACAGCAGGTCACCTTCAAACTAAGACTGTGGAACTGAGCTCAAATGTGTGAAATACGGCCAGAATTTCTCGGCCTTCTTCCAATACGTAAAGCATCAGTCTTTGAATAAATAGGGATAAAGCCAAAATATTAAACGAAATTGGAGACACCAACAGGAGAAGAACAATCGAAGCTGATCTTACCGAAACACAATCCAACATTGACACCTCTAGGGTAAGGGGACTCCTGATGTGATTTCAAGATTCGCCCTGAAGAGATACAATGGTGTTCCAGACTTGACCACACACAGGTGATTACCACCTCGTACATGCATCTAGCACATCCCGAAGTTTACGTTAATTACTCCAGTTTCATTGAATGATTATTTTTAGTGTCCCTTTCTCTATCATAATATATATATATATATATATATATATATATATATATATATATATTATATATATATATATATATATATATATATTATATATATATATATATATATATATATATATATATATATATATATATATACTATATATATATATATATATATATATATATATGGAAAGGGAGAGAGAGAAAGAGAGAGAGAGAGAGAGAGAGAGAGAGAGAGAGAGAGAGAGAGAGAGAGAGAGAGAGAGAGAGAGAGAGAGAGAGAGAGAGAGAGAGAGAGAGAGAGAGAGAGAGAGAGAGAGAGAGAGAGAGAGAGAGAGAGAGAGAGAGAGAGAGAGAGAGAGAGAGAGAGAGAGATTGAAATGGGGCAGACAGGCAGAAAACGAATTTTTTTTTAAGCTAGATTAACCTAACTCGTTGATGGCCACTCATTATTTATCATCATTATCTGGAAAACCCGTGATTAAGGTCACTATGACAGACTGAAGACCCGCTGCCATTTATAATGCTGATTAACTTCGTTTGGAAGGATTCATGCCAGGTAGAACTGTCCATTTCGTGAGCAAATCCTTCCTGGTTTATATATGATCAAGCTGTGTTACTGAGAGAGAGAGAGAGAGAGAGAGAGAGAGAGAGAGAGACAGAGAGAAAGAGAGAGAAAGGGGAAGGCGTTGGCTCCCTGCTAAATGTTTTGACTCCATCTTCGTGACTGAAGTTGTAAAATGTCACAGAAAACCAGACGTGTCAAGAATATTCTTGGATATTTTAAGGATAGCGCGTGGACTGGGAGGTGACGGGTCAGTGAAGGGGGCCACTCCCTCCAGTGCCGCAGCTGAAGCTTGTCAGCTTTATCACTGCTTAGCTCACCGTAAGTGTTGTCGGGGAGAGGAAGCTCCCTCCAGCTGCTCCAGCTCTTCACCTGTGGCTATTTTCACCTCTCCCCCCCGTTTGAGTCACATTCAGCTCACTCTCGTCCCATGATTTGCCAGAATCCTTCATGGAAAATATTTTTGGTTGTGTGGGAGGGCTTGAGGGAAGGTGGTGGGGGTGGGGGAAGGGGAAGATGATCTCTTGGTTTGGGCCCCACACTGCCTCCTTCCCCCGCCACCTACCTTAACCATCACTTGACGCTGCAGCGACATCCTGATGACTCTTCGTAAGGAGGGAGGGGGGAACAACGACGCTGACCTAGGCGCTGCAGAAGGTGCACTTCACCAAGCAGACGGAGCGACTTATGGAGACCCACACACACTGGAAGATGGTGTACGTGTGAAGGGAGGTTCGTGGTGACCGCCACTTTTATACGCAGCCAGTTTTGCAGTGATGACTATGGAATTGACGGGAGTGGGGGTTAAGTTGGGGGAGGGGAAGAAGGAGGAGGTGGGAGGAGGAGCTTGTGGTAGGGGTAGAGAGGGTTACACAGGCGCCCACACCCCAACGCAGGTGAGCTGGTGGGCCAAAAATACCCCCCTTCCATCGTCAGGATTCTCCGAGATCTGTAATGCTTCGTTCACTGCCGAATGGCCAGTTTGCTTTTCGACTGCTTCGATGTGCTGGGTGGAAGCAGGAAGCCGTGGGCGTCACCATGAGCGTCCTCATGAGGCGGGAATATTCCGACACGTGACACAGTTTTCTAGAGCCCTCGAGAACTACGGCAGAAGGTTGGTGGGTGTGTTTACACTGGCAGTCACAGCCCTGCGGCCCCCAGCAGCAGAAAAAAGTTGACCAGTGAGCAGTGTTCCGTGCCAGGTGATGTGCGACAACGAGGACATCCACATCACACACTTGGCTCTCATCACTCGGTAGTCAGCTCATTACAACCAATCGCAGAGAAAATAACAACAAAGAAGCTTTCAGTATTGCGCACTGCAACGTTTCCCGCGGCGCAGGCGGTGGGAAAGGGACGTATAATTTGGGAAAAGCAGAGCTCAGGATGGAACACTAGTGTTAGCAGTTTGAAGATAAACAGCGATTACCCCGTGGCAGGCGGTGATGGGGAAGGAGGGGGATGTGTAGTGGGTGGAGCTATCCACCACCTCCACCACATCATCACCACCACCGCCATAGCATCAGCGTCATCATACCACCACACTACATCATCATCCCGACCTCAAACCACTAACACCATCACACCATCACATAGCTGCTACCATCATATCAATAAAACACGACCAACACCATTCACACCACCACATTCCCATCACACCACCAGGAATCTCCACCATAGATGCACTCAACAATAGACACATTTCCAGCATACATCAGTATGTCACGATCCTATCACCACCCCCATTCATATCACATCATAACAAGAACATGAGGTAGAGATGAACCAGCATGACTGGGCCTGGTATTCACCTTTTTCGAATTGGGCATAGAAATATATTTATTATGAAATCACAACCACCAAAAGCCAGGGACGATTGATAATTTCCGAATACGAATACTAGTCAGAAATGGAACATGGGAGAAGAGGAATAGGAGGCATACAGGAACTAGAGAATAGGATATTATGTAGATGTGATCTTACAAGGTTAGTGAGTGGCTCTTGATCCAAAAAATTTGAGTTGCTCTCCCATTTTCGTTGGTCAAATCTGATGATCTAATTTTTTCCAGACTCTGTATGACCCATTAAAAATAATAATAATAATATTAATAATAATAATAATAATAATAATAATAATAATAATAATAATAATAATAATAATAATAATAATAATACATGGATGAGAGTTTTACTAAATAGAGTATAATGGGATAGGGGATTTAAATTATTATGTTATATTATGATAATTAGGTAATTCAACAGATTATTTAAAATATGCTTATGTGCCATCAAGATGTAAAAACATTGTATCGTCTCAGGGTGATAACTGAAGCGAGGTAGATCAGGAAGAGATGGATGCAGACTCCTTGAGTAAGTAGTTTTACCCCTGCAAACATAACCTGGTGAGTGTGGAGACAACCACACAAATCCCCACACACACAACTACAACACCACTCACACATACACTTAGATAATACCTCACACGCAACCACACAACCACACACACTAGACACTGTCCTTCGCACCAACGCCCTCCTGACGAACATCACAATAAATTGGTCAAGAGGATAACAGTCACAATGACAGAAAACATTTTGATCTCTGAGGAGGAGAGCGAAAGGGAAACAGTTGGTCTGAGCCAGGATAAACAACCCCGAGGCTACATGTCCGCCCTGCCTCAACCAACTCCCATCCCATCCTCTATCTCCTCTATCTTTTTTACTGGGGTCTTAGACACTTCACTGGGGTCTTGGACACTTTACTGGGATCCTGGATGCCTCACTGGGGTCGTGGATGGTCCACTGTCTCTCGTGGATGCTTCACTGGGGTTATGGATGCTTCTTTGGGTCGTGGATGCTCCATTGGGGTCTTGGACGCTTCACTGGGGTCCTGGATGCTTCACCGTGGTCTTGGATGCTTCACTGAGATTCTGGATACTTCACTGGCCGTCATAGACACTTTACTACGGTAGAGGAGATTACAGAACAGAGCATTCAACCTGACTCGCCAGGAATGGGACCACTTCAACTCAGCAAGTGCATTGATGCTGGTGAAGGAGCCTTGATCTAATGTACTGGAGCAACTCTTCTCTTCCTTGGATCAAACCCGATTACCTCTCATTCCCCAGATAAGGTCACAAACACATCATTGCGGCCACCTTCACAAGGTTCAATAAGCAGATATTTTTAAGCAACAGTAGCCCCTCTTAAGAAAAGACTCATCGCAGAAAGAAAAGCTTTATCTTAAGCAGAGGCTTGATAAAGCTTTGTGTAGAGCTTTATCAAGTCGTATTAAAACAAATCTTTGATAGAGTACCTCTTTGAAAGTTACATGAGTTAAATTAAAAGTTGCCCAATCTACGACTGATATACAATGTATGGATTAGAGACTTGCTACGAAGGAGAGAGTAAGTAATATTGATTGTTGAGCACTAATGTGAGAAACAAAACAAGTGGGGAACTTGAATTAAATAGCAACTCTCCTCTTGCCGTGAAAGGCAAGTGAAAATTTGTTTATGCAATAATTTCGCAAAACTAATTATGAACCTAACGAATAAAATATATTTTATTGTGTTTGTTTATTATTAAATTGTTGTAAACTTATGTTAAATGTATTTAGTTGGATTAGGCTAAATTAAATTGCCCTTGTTAAAATAAGGTCAGGTAAGTTTTCTAAGGTTCTTTTGGTGTGAAATTATTAATTTTTACATTAACATAAATGAAAAATATATATCATTAAACGTAAAAGAGAAAATTTTAGGAATCAGTTCTTGCTAATTGACCAGTTTTACCTATTCGACACGACACACACACACACACACACACACACACACACACACACACACACACACAAACACACACACACACAAACACACACACACACACACACACACACACACACACACACACACACACACACACACACACACACACACACACACACACACACACACACACACACACGCACACACACACACACACACACACACACACACACTGGAGTACAGGAGGACAGGAGGACAGGAGGACAGGAGGGTCAGGGAAGACATGATAACAATATACAAAATACTGCGTGGAATAGACAAGGTGGATAGAGACAGGATGTTCCAGTGGGAGGACACAGAAACAAGGGGTCACACTTGGAAGTTGAAGGCCCAGATGAGTCAAAGGGATGTTAGGAAGTATTTCTTTAGTCACAGAGTTTTCAGGAAGTGGAATAGTCTGGCAAGTGAGGTAGTGGAGGCAGGAACCATACACAGCTTTAAGGTGAGATATGATAAAGCTCATGGAGCAGGGAGAGAGAGGGCCTAGCAGCACTCAGTGAAGAGGCGGGGCCAGGAGCTGAGTCTCAACCGCTGCAACCACAATTAGGTGAGTACACACACACACACACACACAGGTGAGTACTAGGTGAGTACACACACACACACACACACACACACACACACACACACACACACACACACACACACACACACACACACACACAATGCAAGAAGGCAGTGGAAAGGTTTATTCCCAGGGGCAACAGTAACAACGGGAAGACCAGAACGAGCCCCTGGTTTACCCGACGGTGTAAGGAGGAAGAAACAAAGTGCAATAGAGAATGGAAAAAGTACAGAAGGCAGAGAACACACGAAAATAGGGAGATCAGTCGCAGAGCCAGGAATGAGTACGCACAGGTAAGGAGGGAGGCCCACCGACAGTATGAAAATGACATAGCATCGAGAATCAAGACTGACCCGAAACTGTTGTATAGCCACATCAGGAGGAAGACAACAGTCAAAGACCAGGTGATCAGATTAAGGACAGAAGGTGGAGAACTCACAAGAAATGATCAGGAGGTATGTGAGGAGCTGAACATAAGATTTAAGGAAGTTTTTACAGTAGAGACAGGAAGGGCTGTGGGAAAACAGCACAGAAGGGAACATCAAGAGGGAATATACCAACAAGTGTTGGATGACATACGAACAACTGAGGAGGAGGTGAAGAAGCTCTTAAGTGACCTTGACACCTCAAAGGCGATGGGACCGGACAACATCTCCCCATGGGTCCTTAGAGAAGGAGCAGAGATGCTGTGCGTGCCCCTAACCACAATCTTCAACACATCCCTTGAAACTGGGCAACTACCTGAGAAATGGAAGACAGCTAATGTAGTCCCCATATTTAAGAAAGGAAACAGAAACGAGACACTAAACTACAGACCTGTGTCTCTGACATGTATTGTGTGCAAAGTCATGGAGAAGATTATCAGGAGGAGAGTGGCCGAACACCTGGAAAGGAACAAGATTATAAATGAAAACCAGCATGGGTTCATGGAAGGCAAATCTTGTATCACAAACCTCCTGGAGTTTTATGACAAGGTAACAGAAGTAAGACACGAGAGAGAGGGGTGGGTAGATTGCGTTTTCCTAGACTGCAGGAAGGCCTTTGACACAGTTCCCCACAAGAGATTAGTGCAGAAGCTGGAGGATCAGGCGCACGTAAAAGGGAGGGCACTGCAATGGATAAGGGAATACCTGACAGGGAGGCAGCAACGAGTCATGGTACGTGAAGAGGTATCACAGTGGGCGCCTGTTACGAGTGGGGTCCCACAGGGGTCAGTTCTAGGACCAGTGCTATTATTGATATATGTGAACGACATGATGGAAGGAATAGACTCTGAAGTGTCCCTGTTCGCAGATGACGTGAAGTTGATGAGAAGAATTAAATCGGACGAGGATGAGGCAGGACTGCAAAGAGACATGGACAGGCTGGACATGTGGTCCAGTAACTGGCTTCTCGAATTCAATCCAGCCAAATGCAAAGTCATGAAGATTGGGGAGGGGCAAAGAAGACCGCAGACAGAGTATAGGCTAGGTGGACAAATAAGTAAGTAAGTAAGTAAGTAAGTAAGTAAGTAAGTTTATTCAGGTATACACAAATACAGTTACATAGAATTATCATACATAGCAGCATATGTGTAGAGAACCTAGGATAACCCAAAAAAGTCAGACAGAGTGACTTATTTCCATTGGGGTCCTTTACAAAGACTACAGACCTCACTCAGGGAGAAAGACCTTGGGGTGACCATAACACCGAGCACATCACCGGAGGCACACATCAACCAAATAACCGCTGCAGCATACGGGCGCCTGGCAAACCTGAGAATAGCGTTCCGACACCTTAATAAGGAATCGTTCAAGACACTATACACTGTGTATGTTAGGCCCATACTGGAGTATGCAGCACCAGTCTGGAACCCACACCTGGTCAAGCACGTCAGGAAGTTAGACAAAGTACAAAGGTTTGCAACAAGGCTAGTCCCAGAGCTCAAGGGAATGTCGTACAAGGAAAGGTTAAGGGAAATCGGACTGACGACTCTGGAGGACAGAAGGGTCAGGGGAGACATGATAACGACATACAAGATACTGCGGGGAATAGACAAGGTGGACAGAGATAGGATGTTCCAGAGAGGGGACACAGGGACAAGGGTTCACAACTGGAAGCTGAAGACTCAGACGAGTCACAGGGACGTTAGGAAGTATTTCTTCAGTCATAGAGTTGTCAGCAAGTGGAATAGCCTAGCAAGTGAAGTAGTGGAGGCAGGAACCATACATAGTTTTAAGAAGAGGTATGACAAAGCTCAGGAAGCAGAGAGAGAGAGGACCCAGTAGCGATCAGTGAAGAGGCGGGGCCAGGAGCTGAGTCTCGACCCCTGCAACCACACACACACACACACACACACACACACACATATATATATATATATATATATATATATATATATATATATATATATATATATATATATATATATATATATATATATAAACACTGATCTCTGGCTGAAGGAGACTCGAACCTACGAACCTTAGAACAAGGTACGCAGTGCTATACCAATCTACCCACACTGGACAATACCTTTGCGTGTAGCTTGCGCTACACGATGATCCAAGGCAGCCAGAGATCAGTGTTTGTGTATATTTCGCCTGCTCTTGCGAATTCCTTGCATTGTTAAAATCTCTAGTAAGGCTGATGTATGCAGGGGATGAGATGAAAAGCTGTAAGCCTTCTCCCTGAAAGCTGGCTGCCTTGGATCAACGTGTTGCACAAGCTACACGCCAAGGTATTGGTCCAGTGTGGGTAGATTGGTAAAGCACTGCGTACCTTGTCCTAAGGTTCGTAGGTTCGAGTCTCCTTCAGCCAGAGATCAGTGTTTATATATATATATATATATATATATATATATATATATATATATATATATATATATATATATATATATATATATATGTCGTGCCGAATAGGCAGAACTTGCGATCTTGGCTTAAATAGCAACGTTCATCTTGCCATATAGGACAAGTGAAAATTTGTTTATGCAATAATTTCGCCAAAATCATTCTGAACCTAACGAAAAAAATATATTTCACTGTCTTTGTTTAGTATTAAATTATTGTTAACAAATCTAAAATATATTTAGTTGGGTTAGGCTAAAATAAATTGCGCTTGTTATAATAAGCTTAGGTAAGTTTTCTAAGATTCTTTTGGAACAAAATTATAAATTTTTACATTATCATTAATGAAAAATATATATATCTTTAAATGTATAAGAATTTTTTTTAGAAAGGACTTAATTTTAAATGAGTTCTTGCTAATTGACCAGTTTTACATGTTCGGCACGATATGTATATATATATATATATATATATATATATATATATATATATATATATATATATATATATATATATACGGGACTCGTATTAAAACTATTATATTATAATGAAGAACCCAGATAATCTATGAATCTTAGAACCTATATGAGGCAGTAGAGATTCCTAGACACAATAGTATATTGACAGATACTGAAAAAAAACAATGACAGTTACTTGTAAAGCCAGTAAAAGTAACGATAAAAATCAGTGAAGGAACCTTCTCAATACCATCACCTGGGAGAACAAGAAGTGACTCTTGAACACGGAGGTAAGAGTTCGCATAGACACTGATGGAATGGTAGACTAATGGAATGATAGAGTGATGGAAGGAGGTAATGTGTACTACAATTGACAGTAAAAAATAATTTAAAAATATTATGTATTGAGATAAAGAAGAAAGACACACACACACACACACACACACACACACACACACACACACACACACACACACACACACACACACACACACACACACACACACACACACACACACACATATACACACACATGTTAATGATGTTATCATCATTAACATCATCTCAAGTGACGGTAATGATGATAAAACACCCCTAGCATCATCATAAGGGTGAATGATAATAACATTATTAATACCATCATTAGTGATTATAATGATGACACCACTAACACCATCAGAATGTAATCATAATGAGGGTAGAACAAATATTGTGAAATGTTTATTTATGTTTAACAGAGAAGATAAACATCAGAGAAGATGGAACACTCTGTTGAGTGAACTCGTGTGTACAATGAGTCTTCACTCATGTGTACAGTGATTCTTGACTCTTATGTACAATGAGTTTTGGTTCGTGTGTACAACGATCCTTGAGTGGTGTGTACACTGAGCCTTGACTTGTGTGTATAATAACTCATTATTCGTGTGTACAATGATCCTTCACTCGTGTGTATAGTGATCCATAAATTGTGTGTACATTGAGCCTTAACTCGTGTGTACAGTGAGATTTGACTTGTGTGTATAATGATCCATGACATGTGTGTACAGTGACCCTAGAAACGTGTGTACAATGATCCTTGACTCGTATGTACAATGACCCTAGACTCGTGTATACAATGATCCTTGACTTGTATATACAATGATCCTTGACTTGTGTATACAGTGATCCTAGACTCGTGTGTAAAATGATCCTTGACTCGTGTGTACAGTAAGTCTTGACTCTGGAGTAAATTAAGGCTCCGGAGCGGGATGGGCATGTGGTGTGTAGTGGTGATTAATGAAGGGGAGTGTAGCGTTTGAGAGGATCCCTGCCAAGTGTGGGTGATTGGAAGTTAGCGTGGGTGGTGTTTGTGTGTGTGTGTGTGTGTGTGTGTGTGTGTGTGTACTCACGGAGTTGTGTTTGCTTCGATCGAATCTCAGCTCCTGGCTCCTCAAGGACATTTTTACCACAATCCAGTAAAAATACTTACGCTGGAAGGTAGTTTCAAGAGTGAGAGAGAGAGAGAGAGAGAGAGAGAGAGAGAGAGAGAGAGAGAGAGAGAGAGAGAGAGAGAGAGAGAGAGAGAGAGAGAGAGAGAGAGAGAGAACGTGGTCTACTTTTCTTTAGGAGATTCGAGCAAGGGTCAATGGAGTGTCAGTCTGGCACTTTGTGCACTTCTAAAGAGCACTCAGGTGGTTGGTACAGAGTAACTGCAGCAAGGGAAGAGACAGCTGGTACTGGCGAGGGGCCAGTACCAGCTGGGAGGACCAGCTGCAGCTGACGAAGGGTCAGTATCAGCAGAAAGAACCAGCTGCAGCTGGCGATGGGTCTCAGGGAACACAATTGTAGTGCAGTCCAATTTCCGCATTGAATTTGGCAGAAATTGATCATGTGCGTCCCACGTGAACACACACATACACTTACACACACACACACACACACACACACACACACACACACACACACACACACACACACACACACACACACACACACACACACACACACACACACACACACACACACAGTAGTAATAAACCGTCAATTAAACATTTATCCACTATCTAATTTCTATTATGACTGGTTAAATTGCTGTAGAAGAGGTTGACAGCTGTGCTATATATCACGGTAAGTGGTGCTCTCTCAGCTGTAACATTAATATTCTAGCTCAGAGAAGAGCATCTGCCGTTTACGACGATACTAAACAGTTTGCTTATAATTTCAGGAAATACCAGCTGGGGTACAACACAAACACGGTTAACTAGATGTCTGGTTTGTGTCAACACCTTTAATGTAAAGGAAGATTATCAGTCTGTCTTCTGTGTTCATTTTCCCTCGTGTGCTCCTTGAGCGTTCCTTGTGTGTTTCCTGTGGATGCCTTGTGCGTTCCTTGTGGAACAGTTCCTTGTTCATTTCTTGCGTATCTCTTGTATGTTCCTTGTGGGATGATTCTTTGTGCGTTTCTTGCATTTCTTTTGTGTTCCATGTGTATTGCAAGGACAGGTACGTCAGCGTACCGGTCCACTCAGACCGTTTTTAATATATGGATACCTTGTACCCAACACCTGGATACGACCAGCAGGGACAGGAGCTTTCTTACACAGGACTGTCGTGGTTCCTTACTATGTATACACAACATTCTAGATGGATTGATAGAGTTGTCAGAGACTGTTTCCCTCGATGTGACCCATAACAGTCGACTAATGCAGAGGTGCACATTTTTACTGATAAATGGGTAAGGTTACCAGGGATGCGAGAATAGTGGCCATATGTTTCTCCATTCCTGGAACTGAACCCGGGACCCTGCAGTTGTGTACTGGTAAGTCTACGCGGTAAACCCGCCCATGTTGACGTGTTGAGTCATAAGAGTGACGGCTGCCAGGTCCTACTGTCACTCTGGCTAATTAAGGAAGAAGTTGTATGTGGTGTGGTGGGTGGGTTGCCGGAGGGTGGTGGAAAGGGTGGGAAAGGGATGGTGGGTGGTTTGGAGGGTGGCTGGGGTGGAAACTTTTCATACAGGCATGGTGACAGGGGTGGGTGCCACGCCACGAAGCTTAGGTCACTTGGTGGTGTTGAGACCCAGCCCTCGTATTGATGATTACCACCTCTACCACACCACCACCACCACCACCCCTATCACACCACCACCACCCTTTTTACACCACCACCACCCCTACCACACCACCACCATCCCTACCACACAACCACTACCCCTACCACACCACCACCCGCCTACCACACCACCACCCTTACCACACCACCACCACCACTATCACCACCACCACCACCACCACCACCACCACCATCACCACCATATTGGCCTTCGTATACCCACCACCTCAAGATAACACCACCACAAATCTACCCACAACAATGCACACTGATATTGCCTCACGTCTGAATACATTGTGACATCAATTAAGTGGTGATGTACAACTGTACGCTGACGTCTAGCAGAATGGTGATGTCCAACGTATGTCCAGGAGAGCGACGTACTGACGACGTCTGGTACAGCATCCAATTTTGATACGGCACTTAAATCTGACACAGCGATATGAAGTTTGTTCCAGTATCGATTATCATAAGTTGATGACTACGACACATGAAACACTTGACAATAAAGATGAGTAAGTGTTGCACTTGTGTTCTATTCATCAAATATCTATTATTCATCTGAGCCTCGATGGACGTTAGGTGAGCTGCTAGAGATAAGAAAAAAGGAGCTCAATAAGGGCCTTCGATTTGTGAGAACTCAAATAGGGATCTTACGTGTTTTCAGAGCTCAAATAGGGGTCTTATGAAGTCTTAGAGCTCAAACAGGCGATCTGTTGCTTGTTAGTGCTAAAGCACTTATTCATGTTATCTCTTTCTAGTTTATATAATCAAAGTTCGATCGTGGGACTGTGGGATACCGATGGCCAGTCAAAGACTCAGTGTCACTGCAAGCATGACCCAGCCGGAAGATGGGCCTGGCTCACAGCTGTGGAACAAGGAGAGAGAAAACAGAGACAGAAAAGCCTACAAAGAGGATATAGCAGGCTGTGACCCTGCCAGAGTCAATTGCTTCATTTCCTAACAATTCTGTTGTTGGTACAAACGAAGCAATTTTTTGGAAAATATACGAAAGGTTAAACAAAAGAGTGCTGGTGGGCAGGCGGGAGTTAGGATGGGTTGGAGGGCTGACGTGAGGGTGGGAGGTATCAGGAAATAACTAGGGCCGTCCTTAATATTTACACTTCCACAGTCTACTCTCCCTCAACCACCACCACAAAAACCACCCGCGCTGCGTGCGCAGAGTACGTCTGCATCTATTAGTAGAGTGTAAAGCCAACCACAATCCTGTAGTTATTTTTGACAGATATAAACACTGTAATCAAAGCCATCTAGGGGTTGTATACATCTCTAGGTCGCCCAGTGACTGTTACGTGTGCTGTGGCATTTTGACATGTCAGGAGGAAGTTGGAACAATGATTCGATTCCCTCGTCTGTGGTAA
>NC_091332.1:3064144-3094144 GCF_038502225.1 Cherax quadricarinatus
CAAACATTAAAACTAAATATATACATGCGTTAAGAACATTCTATGCATATTTTATACTCGTATCAACACATATGAATAACCTGCGTTGAACACTATGAGAGTTACTCAAATACCTGCGTTGAACACCATGAGAACTACTTAAATACCTGCGTTGAACATCATGAGAACTGCTCACACACCTGCGTTGAACACCATGAGAACTACTCAAATACCTGCGTTGAACATCATGAGAACTGCTCACACACCTGCGTTGAACACCATGAGAACTACTGAAATATCTGCGTTTAACACCGTGAGAATAACTCAAATATCTGCGTTGAACACCATGAGAGTAACTCAGACATCTGCATTAAACGCCGTGACAATAACTCAGATATCTGAGTTGAACACCAGTAGAATTACTCAATACCTGCGTTATTTTTCAGCCTGTTAAACATGTGAGACATTGTTGTCATCTTACCCAACGCATGCTCCACAGCAGAAACCCATGAGGGTTTAACAATTCAAGGGATTTACCCCTCCCCTGTCCCTATGAAACGATAGCTTCAAGCTTAGCTAAGATGAACCACGTCACACTGTCAACGATTCGGTGTGAAAGGGGTATGTTGTGTGTATTTTGACCTACAGGTGGTGATGCCCTACAAGCGAGGTCCTCTTCAGCAAATCTGCTGAAGAGGACCTCACTTCGAGGTCAAAACGCACGTCTGGTAACATTCGCTGGAGCACCTCGTCGACGCTCGTAGCATCGTCTCTGCTGATGCTATTCACAGTGTGCTGGTTGACCGAGTGTCTTGTCTGTATTCAAGTATCAATAATGATGCACACGTTGATGTATCAATATTGATGCACACATTGATGTATCAATATTGATGCACACATTGATGTATCAATATTGATGCACACATTGATGTATCAATATTGATGCACACATTGATGCATCAATAAGGCTGCATATCATCTGTTTATAACCAAGGATATTTGACTCAAAAATACATAGATTATACTCTCTGTGTATATACACAGGGCTATACACACCCCTCGAAGACATGTATATTCTTCACTTTCGGGAAATTAATTTTATCATATAAGAATTATTTTAACACTCAGGATATTTATATTATCATTTCGGTCATAGGTAATAAAATAGTTATTTTATAATAATATTATTGTTGAATAATTTATTTAATTAAAATTTATATGATGAAAAACGAACTGATTTCTCAGAGTGCATTTAACAGAAATTTTTATTAACAGAAGTTATCATTAACAGCTGTACCTGATCCGTGATACAGATATCTTCCTGAATGGTTGTTTCGACTGAGAGAGAGAGAGAGAGAGAGAGAGAGAGAGAGAGAGAGAGAGAGAGAGAGAGAGAGAGAGAGAGAGAGAGAGAGAGAGAGAGAGAGAGAGAGAGAGAGAGAGAGAGAGAGAGAGAGAGAATAAATGTTATCTCTCAGGTAGAGGTGAAAAACAATTATACGTGCCGTTTGGCTTGCCCATGCGTCACGCAAAAGAGGACATTTCTCTCGCCAAACCAAAATAAGAAGTTTACCAATAACAAGGAGACAAAACATAAATACAATACATTCATTGATGATTCATGTGTCTTCTCTTCCCTGTAGAAAATCGAGGAATGTGTAGCTGAGCATTCGTAACTCGTAGTTGTAGTGACCACAACTGGACACAGATGATGACATTAGATTTTCTCGTAGTAGTTGCTACCATACCAAAACTAAAGAAGATTTTTTTAATTGCTCTAGAGTAGGGTGTCCCCAACCTGCAGCCTGCGGCCGGATGTGCCTCTTTTAGGAAATGGATGCAGCCCTCACATGTTGGTTCCACACTGCACGGTGTCAACAAAGCTGTGCGGCCCTCATCACATATTTGAGCATCAGATGTATGTAGGAAGGTTGAGGACCACTGCTCTAGAGCGATAACAGGTGTACTGTAACAAGGGATAGTTCCTTGCATCATCCCCTTCTACATTTTCCTATCCAGGAAGGAAGAAGAAGGGTCATGCCTATAAAGTTGCAAGTGAAAGTCCTCTTGGACTGTGAGTTACGATAGATCTTTAATGATACTCGTGCGTGGAATATGTTTTAGTCTCTCCTTCAAACTTCCTCTGTTTCTCTTTCTTCTCATGTCATATTACGCAGATGTTTGAAGTGGTTAGTGTGTTGATATTTTCCACGTCTGGTTTGACTTCCACTGCAACCAAACAGTTTGTGAAAATACTTTAATGTGACAGTGGCTCATCTTTGGCTAGGCGTGAATTACATATAATAACTGTAGACCCGAAGAGATTTAATGTAAAATTAGCTTATGTGCATTGATATGTAAAGCTTAAGATTGTTAGAGAAGTGTGGACTGCAACCAGGACGTGATTAGTTTGAGTACTGTTGAGGAAGATGACCATGAGAGAAGCTGTGGTCTTGCCTTTCGTACAGCGCATAGCTTGTACTAGAGGCTGTAAGAAACTCCCCTCGTTTTATTCCTTGTCCCTGGTAACACTATTTCCTGAGCTAAACACGTTCAGGTTTGTTATAATCTTCACTTGAAGCAAAGAATAATAGTGCTCGAGGTCCTGCTCTCCACTGAATCTTCTCTTTGCTAAGAGATTAGGTACAAACATAAAAATTCTGAGTTTTTTCCCCTTTGTGTACTATTTACTACAACTGATTCAGCGTTACATGCGTCCGATATTTTGATAATGTTCTCGTCAAAGCTTCTCAACTCGCATATCACTGGAAAGGTGTGTTTAACACGCGAATTTCAAATGACAAAACGACAACAACGTCTTACGTTGTTTTATGCGTCTGTCGTCTATTTGTTGGTTCGTTGCCTCGTTTACCGATTCGGGGAGCTGAGGGGCAAACATCAGGCAAACTCCAACCAGCATCTGATTACCCGGAGAACAGAAGTTGATTAGTCGGACATCAGGAACTGAAGCCTCGACATGTAGGATTTGGCAGGTTGAGGGCAGCCTCAGAGTGTCTCCATCCAGAACACGATTTTTTCTGAAATTAGGAATGATGAGCCGGAGATCAGAAACTGACGAACCGGGAAACAAAAGCTGATGGAGAACCGGAGCTCAGAAGCCGATTAACTGGAGATCACGAGCTGGAGACCCAAGATTCACACTCCAGACTCCACACTCCAGTCTCCACACTCTAGTCTCCACACTCCAGGCTCCACACTCCAGGTTCCACACTCCAGGTTTCACACTCCAGTCTCCACACTCCAGGCTCTACACTCTACACGTTCGGGAGGAGGGGTGAGTCTACTCACACCCCTCCCTGGTCGTTTTTGTCCATGGTGTACATATCGAGGACGAGCCTGTGTATTGGCGTGTCTCCCACCGTGTCCTTGAAGAAGAGGCCCTCCACTGTCGAAGCTCGCACTGTCTTCAGCCCAGGCAATAGCAACAGCAGTCGTCCAAAGCGAGTCGGCTGCCTCGGTAACCTCGTCCTGATGTAGTCGCTAAGAATGCACTGTGCCTGGTCCTGCAGCATCTCTACGGGATGGACATCTACGAGGCCACTAGCATCTGCCGAAGGAGGGAAAGAAGGCGCTGAGTTAGTCTCGGTTAGACCAAACAATAAATTTTTTCGCTTGATTAGAAAAGCTTCAAGAATTTTATAGAAATATTAGGAATGTTAGTCATATAGTATTTAGCGCAAATAATTTTGAGAATAACGGCAGCACATGAAACAGAATTTTTTTGTGAAGGATGATCGTATTTTTAATACTGAAATCTTATTACCTGTAATAACTGTAAGTACCAGTGATAACTAAATCTTGCTACTACCAATAAAGATGAAGCACATAACAGAAACATTATAAGTAATTAAAGTGAGGTAAAGACGCATGTTGCTGAACAAGCATTTATTGGGAGAACTTTTCGCTCAGTGTAGAGCCTTATCAAGTCATGACTTAATAAAATCAGGATGTTTTTCCCTTAGCCTGACTGGCTGTGAGAGTTGCTCGTCAGTCTAATGATTATCGGAAGGAGGATCGAGCTCCCATAACTCCATGCGCTGAATGACACATACGAACGATACTTTTAATTATTCAAGGCAACTTTCATTTGTTTGCAGACTCATGGATTGAAAACCTAGATAATAAACTAATTTCACCAAATACAAAATCTAGTGAAAGATAATGGATTGGAAAATAAGGAATAGATCATATGTGAAAACCTAAATAACGAGATGAATATAAGAGTGAAAGAATAAAATAAGATTGGGCATCCAAAATGAGATTATTGCAATTTTGAAAATAACTGCAACAGTATTTGATTATATCCCACGAGACAAGGCTTACGAAAATAGATGAAATTAAGAAATATTCATACTCGTGTGCAGTGAGACGGAGACTCATGACTCGGAGAACGGCGATCATTTTCACCTAGATCGACACTGAACGACCATGGGCGACACGACACGACTGTGGGCCAGAACTCACCTGGTTTGAAAAGGACGACTGCCTTCAGGCAGCCACACTCTGTGTTGTCGGGAGACAGGTGTCGGAAGCGTCTCAACACATCCTGTATAGTAGCTAGCTCCAGGGCTGTCCGCTCGTCACTGCCAAGCCTGTCATGGCGACGTAAACACAGCACTTCACACTTCCGCTTAACCTATGCATTACTAGTGAGAATAACAAAACTCTTAATATATACTGATGTATGAAAATGAACTCTGATATCTGGAGTGATGGAGTTAGCAGTCGAATTAAGTAGAATATTGTAGCTACGTGGAGCGTTAAGAGTTACCTGGAGTGTGCTGCTGGGGACTGGAGGAGAGCACTGAGGTCGAGTGGGAGGTACCACTGAGCTAGATGCACCAGGAACAGCTCCTTCCAAGACTCCTCCACTAACACACACTGTGGAAGAGAATAACACACCTTCACTATCACACACTGTGGAAGAGAATAACACACCTTCACTATCACACACTGTGGAAGAGAATAACACACCTTCACTATCACACACTGTGGAAGAGAATAACACACCTTCACTATCACACACTGTGGAAGAGAATAACACACCTTCACTATCACACACTGTGGAAGAGAATAACACACCTTCACTATCACACACTGTGGAAGAGAATAACACACCTTCACTATCACACACTGTGGGAGAGAATAACACACCTTCACTATCACACACTGTGGAAGAGAATAACACACCTTCACTATCACACACTATGGAAAAGAATAACACACCTTCACTATCACACACTGTGGAAGATAATAACACACCTTCACTATCACACACTGTGGAAGAGAATAACACACCTTCACTATCACACACTGTGGAAGAGAATAACACACCTTCACTATCACACACTGTGGAAGAGAATAACACACCTTCACTATCACACACTGTGGAAGAGAATAACACACCTTCACTATCACACACTGTGGAAGACAATAACACACCTTCACTATCACACAGTGTGGAAGACAATAACACACCTTCACTATCACACACCACCACTATCACACACCATCACTATCACACACCACCACTAACACAGTGTGGAAGAGAATAACACACCTTCACTATCACACACTGTGGAAGAGAATAACACACCTTCACTATCACACACTGTGGAAGAGAATAACACACCTTCACTATCACACACTGTGGAAGAGAATAACACACCTTCACTATCACACACTGTGGAAGAGAATAACACACCTTCACTATCACACACTGTGGAAGAGAATAACACACCTTCACTATCACACACTGTGGAAGAGAATAACACATCTTCACTATCACACACTGTGGAAGAGAATAACACACCTTCACTATCACACACTATGGAAGACAATAACACACCTTCATTATCACACACCACCACTAACACATTGTGGAAGAGAATAACACCCCTTCACTATCACACACCACCACTAACACACTGTGGAAGAGAATAACACACCTTCACTATCACACACCACAACTATCACACACCATCACTATCACACACCACCACTAACACACTGTGGAAGAGAATAACACACATTCACTATCACACACCACCATTATCATACACCATCACTATCACACACCACCACTAACACACTGTGGAAGAGAATAACACACCTTCACTATCACACACCACCGTTATCATACACCATCACTATCACACACCACCACTAACACACTGTGGAAGAGAATAACACACCTTCACTATCACACACCACCACTATCACACACCATCACTATCACACACCACCACTAACACAGTGTGGAAGAGAATAACACACCTTCACTATCACACACCACCACTATCACACACCATCACTATCACACACCACCACTAACACACTGTGGAAGAGAATAACACACCTCCACTATCACACACCACCACTATCACACTAACACACACACACACACACACACACACACACACACACACACACTAACACACTATAACACGCACCATCACATCTAACCTAACCAAACTTAGGCTACCTAACGCAACCTACTCTAATCTGCTCTATCTCAACGGCGATAAAGTTATCTTTCACGTTTAGATATTTAAATGATTAAATAAGCAAATGTTTTCACTTTACTCCAAACTGTGAAATAAATTAATCTCTCTGTTAGAGGAAAATAATTTATATAGAGAGACAAACAAGATGATTAGCTGTCTGTATTTTACGACCTCCAACTGAGGTCCTCCTCAGTGGATGTCTTCCTCAGCATTATTATTTTAATGAACTGAAGCGCTAATGGAGACGTTCTAGCCTCTCCTAGCCAGCAGGAAGACGTTCAAGCCGCTCCTAGCCATCAGGGAAACGTTATAGCCTCTCCTAGCCAGCAGTTAGACGTTTCAACCGCTCCTAGCCAGCAGGGAGGCGTTCCAGCCGCTCCTAGCGAGCATGGAGACGTTCTATCCGTTCCTAGCCAGCAAGGAGACATTCCAGCCGCTCCTAGCGAGCAAGGAGACGCTCCAGCCTTCCTAGCCAGCAAGGTGACGTTCCAGCCGCTCCTAGCGAGCAGGGAGACATTCCAGCCGCTCCTAGCGAGCAGGGAGACATTTCAGCCGCTCCTAGCGAGCAAGGAGACGCTCCAACCTTCCTAGCCAACAGAGGGCTTGTCTCCACCCTCCTACGCCGAACCACTCAGTCATTCCGAACAAACAAGGCCATTAGAGGTGCAGTTTTCGAACATCAACCGAACGCAATATTGATCGTAAAAACCCATTAATCACATTCTTTATGAGTTACGGTAAATGGCCTTTGATCCAAGGAACTGGATCTACCATCACCTTTTTGGATTGAACCAGATTACCTCCCATTCCTAGGCGCCGTGACACCTCAATCAATTTAATGCTGCCTATAAATATAATAAAATATATATTTGTACAATAATAAAAATAAATAAAATATTACTACTACTACTACTACTACTACTAATAATAATAATAATAATAATAATAACAATAACAAATAACTATTATTAAATTAATGATAATAATACAATCATTATCATTAATAATGATAATATTAATAATAATAATAATAATAATAATAATAATAATAATAATAATAATAATAATAATAATAATAATTATTATTATTATTATTATTATTATTATTATTATTATTATTATTATTATTATTATATTCTTACCTGGTCAGACCTGGAGAGCGTCTGGAAAGGAGCAAGAGATCTTATCCATCTGACCATCATGAACAGAAGTCTGGCTGTCGTCTCCTGTAGAGCAGCACAGACTCTCGTTAAACGCTCATACACACACAATCATTAAACACAGGTAATCATTAGTGACGTCTAAGGACACTTTCTTTGATAGAAATAACTAGCGTAATGTTCATTAGAAACGATATATATATATATATATATATATATATATATATATATATATATATATATATATATATATATATATATATATATATATATATTTATTTATTTATTTATTTTCAACAAGTCGGCCGTCTCCCACCGAGGCAGGGTGACCCAAAAAGAAAGAAAATTCCCAAAAAGAAATTACTTTCATCATCATTCAACACTTTCACCTCACTCACACATAATCACTGTTTTTGCAGAGGTGCTCAGAACACAACAGTTTAGAAGCATATACGTATAAAGATAATATCCCAAACCCCTCCTTTAAAGTGCAGGCATTGTACTTCCCATTTCCAGGACTCAAGTCCGGTTATATAAAATAGCCGGTTTTCCTGAATCCCTTCACTAAATATTACCCTGCTCACACTCCAACAGTTCGTCAGGTCCCAAATACCATTTGTCTCCATTCACTCCTATCTAACACGCTCACGCACGCCTGCTGGAAGTCCAAGCCCCTCGCCCACAACACCTCCTTTACCCCCTCCCTCCAGCCTTCTCGAGGACGACCCCTACCCCGCCTTCCTTCCCCTACAGATTTATACGCTCTCCATGTCATTCTACTTTGATCCATTCTCTCTCAATGACCAAACCACCTCAACAAACCCTCTTCAGTCCTCTCACTAATACTTTTATTAACTCCACACCTTCTCCTAACTTCCACACTCCGAATTTTCTGCATAATATTTACACCACACATTGCCCTTAGACAGGACATCTCCACTGCCTCCAACCGTCTCCTCGCTGCTGCATTTACCACCCAAGCTTCACATCCATATAAGAGTGTTGGTACTACTATACTTTCATACATTCCCTTCTTTGCCTCCATAGATAACATTTTTTTGCCTCCACATATACCTCAATGCACCACTCACCTTTTTTCCCTCATCAATTCTATGATTAACCTCATCCTTCATAAATCCATCCGCCGACCCGTCAACTCCCAAGTATCTGAAAATATTCACTTCTTCCATTCTCCTCCTTCCCAATTTGATATCCAATTTTTCTTTATCTAAATCATTTGATACCCTCATCACCTTACTCTTTTCTATATTCACTTTCAACTTTCTACCTTTACACGCACACACACACACACACACACACACACACACACACACACACACACACACACACACACACACACACACACACACACACACACACACACATATATATATATATATATATATATATATATATATATATATATATATATATATATATATCCATGTATCCATGGGGAAGTGGAATAAGAATCTTTCCTCCGTAAGCCATGCGTGTTGTAAAAGTCAACTAAAATGCCGGGAACAATGGGCTAGTAACCCCTTTTCCTGTGAAGATTACTAAAAAGAATAAGAAGAAGAAAATTGTCAAAGTGGGAAGTCTGAATGTGCGTGGATGTTGTGCAAATGATAAGAAAGAGATGATTGTGGATGTTATGAATGAGAAGAAACTGGATGTCCTGGCTTTAAGTGAAACAAAGCTGAAGGGGGTGGGAGAGTTTCAATGGAGAGGAATAAATGGGATTAGGTCAGGGGTTTCAAATAGAGTTAGAGCTAAAGAAGGAGTAGCAATAATGTTGAAGGATAAGCTATGGCAGGAAAAGAGGGACTACAAATGTATAAATTCAAGGATTATGTGGAGTAAAATAAAGATTGGATGTGAAAAGTGGGTTATAGTAAGCGTGTATGCACCTGGAGAAGAGAGAAGTGTAGAGGAGAGAGAGAGATTCTGGGAAATGTTGAGTGAATGCGTGGGGAGTTTTGAATCAAGTGTGAGAGTAATGGTGGTTGGGGATTTCAATGCTAAAGTGGGTAAAAATGTTATGGAGGGAGTAGTAGGTAATTTTGGGGTGCCAGGGGTAAATGTAAATGGGGAGCCTTTAATTGAGCTATGTGTAGAAAGAAATTTGGTAATAAGTAATACATATTTTATGAAAAAGAGGATAAATAAATATACAAGGTATGATGTAGCACGTAATGAAAGTAGTTTGTTAGATTATGTATTGGTGGATAAAAGGTTGATGGGTAGGCTCCAGGATGTACATGTTTATAGAGGGGCAACTGATATATCGGATCATTATTTAGTTGTAGCTACAGTTAGAGTAAGAGGTAGATGGGAAAAGAGGAAGGTGGCAACAACAAGTAAGAGGGAGGTGAAAGTGTATAAACTAAGGGAGGAGGAAGTTCGGGCGAGATATAAGCGACTATTGGCAGAAAGGTGGGCTAGTGCAAAGATGAGTAGTGGGGGGGTTGAAGAGGGTTGGAATAGTTTTAAAAATGCAGTATTAGAATGTGGGGCAGAAGTTTGTGGTTATAGGAGGGTGGGGGCAGGAGGAAAGAGGAGTGATTGGTGGAATGATGAAGTAAAGGGTGTGATAAAAGAGAAAAAGGTAGCTTACGAGAGGTTTTTACAAAGCAGAAGTGTTATAAGAAGAGCAGAGTATATGGAGAGTAAAAGAAAGGTGAAGAGAGTGGTGAGAGAGTGCAAAAGGAGAGCAGATGAAAGAGTGGGAGAGGCACTGTCAAGAAATTTTAATGAAAATAAGAAAAAATTTTGGAGTGAGTTAAACAAGTTAAGAAAGCCTAGGGAAAGTATGGATTTGTCAGTTAAAAACAGAGTAGGGGAGTTAGTAGATGGGGAGAGGGAGGTATTAGGTAGATGGCGAGAATATTTTGAGGAACTTTTAAATGTTAAGGAAGAAAGGGAGGCGGTAATTTCATGCACTGGCCAGGGAGGTATACCATCTTTTAGGAGTGAAGAAGAGCAGACTGTAAGTGTGGTGGAGGTACGTGAGGCATTACGTAGAATGAAAGGGGGTAAAGCAGCTGGAACTGATGGGATCATGACAGAAATGTTAAAAGCAGGGGGGGATATAGTGTTGGAGTGGTTGGTACTTTTGTTTAATAAATGTATGAAAGAGGGGAAGGTACCTAGGGATTGGCGGAGAGCATGTATAGTCCCTTTATATAAAGGGAAAGGGGACAAAAGAGATTGTAAAAATTATAGAGGAATAAGTTTACTGAGTATACCAGGAAAAGTATACGGTAGGGTTATAATTGAAAGAATTAGAGGTAAGACAGAATGTAGAATTGCGGACGAACAAGGAGGTTTCAGAGTGGGTAGGGGATGTGTAGATCAAGTGTTTACATTGAAGCATATATGTGAACAGTATTTAGATAAAGGTAGGGAAGTTTTTATTGCATTTATGGATTTAGAAAAGGCATATGATAGAGTGGATAGAGGAGCAATGTGGCAGATGTTGCAAGTTTATGGAATAGGTGGTAAGTTACTAAATGCTGTAAAGAGCTTTTATGAGGATAGTGAGGCTCAGGTTAGGGTGTGTAGAAGAGAGGGAGAATACTTCCCGGTAAAAGTAGGTCTTAGACAGGGATGTGTAATGTCACCATGGTTGTTTAATATATTTATAGATGGGGTTGTAAAAGAAGTAAATGCTAGGGTGTTCGGGAGAGGGGTGGGATTAAATTATGGGGAATCAAATTCAAAATGGGAATTGACACAGTTACTTTTTGCTGATGATACTGTGCTTATGGGAGATTCTAAAGAAAAATTGCAAAGGTTAGTGGATGAGTTTGAGAATGTGTGTAAAGGTAGAAAGTTGAAAGTGAACATAGAAAAGAGTAAGGTGATGAGGGTATCAATTGATTTAGATAAAGAAAAATTGGATATCAAATTGGGGAGGAGGAGTATGGAAGAAGTGAATGTTTTCAGATACTTGGGAGTTGACGTGTCAGCGGATGGATTTATGAAGGATGAGGTGAATCATAGAATTGATGAGGGAAAAAAGGTGAGTGGTGCGTTGAGGTATATGTGGAGTCAAAAAACGTTATCTATGGAGGCAAAGAAGGGAATGTATGAAAGTATAGTAGTACCAACACTCTTATATGGATGTGAAGCTTGGGTGGTAAATGCAGCAGCGAGGAGACGGTTGGAGGCAGTGGAGATGTCCTGTCTAAGGGCAATGTGTGGTGTAAATATTATGCAGAAAATTCGGAGTGTGGAAATTAGGAGAAGGTGTGGAGTTAATAAAAGCATTAGTCAGAGGGCAGAAGAGGGGTTGTTGAGGTGGTTTGGTCATTTAGAGAGAATGGATCAAAGTAGAATGACATGGAAAGCATATAAATCTATAGGGGAAGGAAAGAGGGGTAGGGGTCGTCCTCGAAAGGGTTGGAAAGAGGGGGTAAAGGAGGTTTTGTGGGTGAGGGGCTTGGACTTCCAGCAAGCGTGCATGAGCGTGTTAGATAGGAGTGAATGGAGACGAATGATACTTGGGACCTGACGATCTGTTGGAGTGTGAGCAGGGTAATATTTAGTGAAGGGATTCAGGGAAACCGGTTATTTTCATATAGTCGGACTTGAGTCCTGGAAATGGGAAGTACAATGCCTGCACTTTAAAGGAGGGGTTTGGGATATTGGCAGTTTGGAGGGATATGTTGTGTATCTCTATACGTATATGCTTCTAAACTGTTGTATTCTGAGCACCTCTGCAAAAGCAGTGATAATGTGCGAGTGTGGTGAAAGTGTTGAATGATGATGAAAGTATTTTCTTTTTGGGGATTTTCTTTCTTTTTTTTGTGGGTCACCCTGCCTCGGTGGGAGACGACCGACTTGTTGAAAAAAAAAAAAAAAAAAAAAAAAAAAAAAAATATATATATATATATATATATATCGTGGATAAAAAGACATCAAGGAAGAATATTTGGATTTCTTTCTGAAAGCCGTTTGAATATTCCTCTTTCCCTACCACTCCATCTTTTCATTCTTTTTTATCAATTGGCATATTTTATATATATATTTAATTTATCTGAATATGCAGCATTATCTTCTACTGTGTATACTTGTGTGGGTATGTATGCAGAATAGGCCTTCACATGGGCAAATATATTTTTTCCTCCTTCACACCAATGTCTGTTCCCATAGTTTAATAACTTTCCATATTATTATATAAGCACTCATATTTTCCCTTAGGCAAATACTTCAACCAGATGCAATTTCATGTATCCAGAGTCATTCACATAGGCTCACACACACACTAACTAGCCATAGGCAAGCAAGAAAAATCATGCACACTAGCTAGTCGAGTTGGATAAATCAAACACATCGCTCTTGCTTGTATGTGGCTAGTTAACTGTACACACTAACTAACCACGAACAAACAGGGACAATCACACACACTAAGCCAACAACAAATTCAAAATCATACACTAATACTGCAGGCACGCAATCACACGCTACACATTACCCAAGGACACGCAAGTAGTATCTCCCACACACTTTAACCAGCCGCAGGCTAGTAAACACAATCAACTCTCATATGGGAAGAGTGAAGCTGTAGCTTCTCCCTTCCTACCACTTCGCCACTGGAAAAAAATGTCCACCAAATCAGCTGCCTACCTGAAATATGTCCCAGGAAGGAGCGAAAGGCAGCAAAGTAGGTGCCTGTGGTAGGGACATAGCTACCTCTGACAAGCCTCCGCCTCCGGCCATGCTCGTGATGGGTAGCTTGCCGTTCTGACGGAGGGGAAAAATGAGTTTTAATCCTGAAAATACGAGTGAAGGTGAACAATACCCTGTTACACACGGGTCACTGATGGGCGAGATTAGTAGATATGGAATCGAGTCTCCGTCACCTCTTGTGCTGAATCATCATTAAGATTTCAGCGCTGCATAGAATAGATTAATGTTTAAGCCACACAAACACACACACACACACACACACACACACACACACACACACACACACACACACACACACACATACACACACACACACACACACACACACACACACACACACACACACACACACACACACACACACACACACACACACACACACACACATTTCACCAGTTAAACAGACAGCTGGCTGTAAATGCACGAGCAGCAAAAATGCACTATGGGGAAAATACTGGTTATATTAAAATGAATGACCATTCATCAGTATTAGGGAAATACATACGAAATATCAAGCATTATATAGGCACATATGCAAAGCAGGATAATAGCTACCATTGCAATAGAGGCCTCGATGTAATGACATTTGTTATCCAACCAACTTTTTTTTCCTGGCCAGTGATGTCTAAATCATATATATCTTTTTTAATAGCTGAATATACCAGTGTATTTTTAGAGGATTTTATGACTCTGGACTTTATGGTGGATCAGTGGTGTAATGTTTAGTTACGTAGGGTTGTGAGTGTGTCTGTGTATGGTGATGGTGTGTGTGTGTGTGTGTGTGTGTGTGTGTGTACTCACCTAGTTGAGGTTGCGGGGGTCGAGTCCGAGCTCCTGGCCCCGCCTCTTCACTGATCGCTACTAGGTCACTCTCCCTGAGCCGTGAGCTTTATCATACCTCTGCTTAAAGCTATGTATGGATCCTGCCTCCACTACATCGCTTCCCAAACTATTCCACTTACTGACTACTCTGTGGCTGAAGAAATACTTCCTAACATCCCTGTGATTCATCTGTGTCTTCAGCTTCCAACTGTGTCCCCTTGTTACTGTGTCCAATCTCTGGAACATCCTGTCTTTGTCCACCTTGTCAATTCCTCTCAGTATTTTGTATGTCGTTATCATGTCCCCCCTATCTCTCCTGTCCTCCAGTGTCGTCAGGTTGATTTCCCTTAACCTCTCCTCGTAGGACATACCTCTTAGCTCTGGGACTAGTCTTGTTGCAAACCTTTGCACTTTCTCTAGTTTCTTCACGTGCTTGGCTAGGTGTGGGTTCCAAACTGGTGCCGCATACTCGAATATGGGCCTAACATACACGGTGTACAGGGTCCTGAATGATGTGTGTGTGTGTGTGTGTGTGTGTGTGTGTGTGTGTGTGTGTGTGTGTGTGTGTGTGTGTGTGTGTGTATGTGTGTGTGTGTGTGTGTGTGTGTGTGTGTGTGTGTGTGTGTGTGTGTGTGTGTGTGTGTGTGTGTGTGTGTGTGTGTGTGTGTGTGTGTGTGTGTTTCTAGAAAATGCATGTAAATTGAATACCGTGCAGCACAGGAACAAGACTGGATTAAAACACTATTGCTGGAACTCACCTGGAATTTTTCGGCTGAGGAGAGCATATGGAGGAGCCCATGGGGCTGGGACGTGGGCACATGGGGCATGAAGATAGGCGTGGGCGCCAGGATACCCTCGGGGAACATATGAGGGGCGTGGTGCTTGAGCGAGGGCATTGGTGGAGGCGGAAAGAGCAGCGGGGGCACCTTAGACTGGTCCTGGGATGGGTAGTGGTCTGGGTGAAGCATGCTTCCGAGGCCCGCTAGTGGGCTGTCTTTACTCTTGCTCTTGCGAGGCCCCCGTTCATGTTGCACTGCTGTCGGAGACCCACGGCACCGTCACTCTACCAACCACTCACGTAGATGAGTGGGACTCATGTGCAACAGACACTGTTGTACATGTGTCTTACACATCTATTTGATGGTATTCATAATGATACAGCCACTCCGTTCACCGTCACTCTACCAGTCACTCAGTGCACCGTCACTCTACCATTTACTCAGTTCACCGTCACTCTACCAGTTACTCAGTTCACCGTCACTCTACCAGTCAGTTCACCGTCATTCTACAGTCACTCAGTGCACCGTCACTCTACCAGTCGCTCAGCTCACCGTCACTCTACCAGTCATTCAGTGCACCGTCACTGTACCAGCCACTCAACCATAGCCTAAACGGCATCATTACGATGAAAATCAATCCCCCCTCTCTCTCTCTCTCTCTCTCTCTCTCTCTCTCTCTCTCTCTCTCTCTCTCTCTCACTGAAACTGACATTTTTCAAGTAACAAAGATAGCAAGAGATATACGATAGGATGATAAGCTATATTTAGTCGTGAAGATAAACAATTTATTGACATAGTTCAGAAGGTTAGCAACTTCGATATGACGCTTGCATAGATTAACGATGAGGTACACAGTACGATATGTTAGCTAATTACGAACTAGAATGTGATACCAAGATAAGCATAACAGAGAATTTCACTTTCTCTTTTCTGTACTTAGAACGATGAATGTATTCTAGAGGAATATTAGTACACTATCAACTACCCACACAGACACACAGACAAACACAGACAGACACGGACACAACACGGGCTTTAAGAAGAGCAATCGTAAGCAATGGAGTCCCTCACAGAGCTGCCTTTGGTCCCATACTGTTCTTGGTGCATGGGAATGATTTACCAGCGGGATGGATTTCTGTAGATTGCTCAACGGCAATGGCCAAGAAACACTCCAAAATAATTAGAACAACTTGAACGAAGGCAGACGACACAATCTCTGGAAGATGTTAACAGACTTCAGGGATGGGTGAAAGGTGGTTACTGCAGTTATGCCTCATTTAAAGTAAAGTTTTAAAAATTGGTGCAGTGTATTGTATTAATGTATCGTAATCTCAAAATACAAAATACGAAAAGGAGAAAGTAGCACGTTTAATTTCACTCTCTAGTCACACGTAAGTGTAGTAACATCAGCAGCTTATGACTAGAAAAACTCTCCACTGTGCGAAACATTGTCTAATGGCTTGTTTTGCCAGGCCTTTGCATTATCATAGTGGAGATGAGTGTTGAGGTAGCCACTGGTAACGAGAACTGGTGGAGGAGCCGGTGATAATGTGTGGTGAAGCCTTTGTTGATGGGTGTTAGGTCTCTGCTGGTTGGTCTTAGTGAGGTCAATTGTGACGAGTGTTGAAACCAGTGGTAACAGGTGATGGTGGAGGAGGCAGTGATAATGAGTGATGGAGAAGCCTTTGTTGGCGGGTATTGATGAAGCCTTTGTTGGTGATGAGTGGTGAAGCCAGTGCTGGCGGGTGTTGGTGAAGCCAGTGTTGGCACCGCCACCAGGGGCTGAAGGGAACAGATGGGCACCGCCGCCCGTAATCTCGGCCTTTTGAGCGGGCGTCAAAACTTGACCGATGACGTGCCAGCCCACCTTCATCACACAAATTGGCCGCAGGGTGCCAGCTACCTCTAGACGGGAGGGGGGGGAAGAGGATAAGGGGTGCCAGCTACCTCAAGATGGAGGGAAGATAGGATAGCAGGGGGGCGCCAGCCTCCTGAAGATGGAGAAAGAGTTGAGGTAGGGAGCTCTTAAAGACGGAGAAGGTGAATGGCAGGCATAGTGCCTACCTTAAAACAAGAGGAATGGAATAAGATAGATGTCACAATTTCTGTTGGATGAGAGGTTGCCACCTGTCCTGAGAGAAAAAGGAGAAAGCTACGTTGTATAGGAGTGCCGCTAGCTACCAGGAGAGCGCAGGCACTCAACCACTTCAGCAGGAGTGACGGTAGCTGTCAGGAGAGTACAGGCACTTAGTTCACTTACATCAACCACAAAGTGCACAAAACCAATTAATATAGAATAAACATGTTCGATACCTTGACGAAATGCATTATTGTCCACCTTAGATTATCGCAAAATTTCACCTACGTTATTAAGCACTTGCAAGGCCACAGCGGGTGAACATATCGTATTAGTAAAATATTTATTGGCTAAATGTTTTTTTTTCCACCATTTGTTGGCTTATAGCAAAAGAAAAAAATGACACAGATGTTGGAACAAGATTTAATTGGGACAACTTTTCGCTCTGTGTACAATCTTGTCAGTGAATAACCGGACCGCAGAGCGAAATGTTGTTCAAAGCCGTGTCTTCGTCTTCATAAGTTTGACACCACTTCCGGTGGTGGAGATGAGATATAGAGAGTGAGAAAGGGGGAGGGGGTAAAGATGGTGGGAAGGGGAAAAAAGGCTGTAGGAATGGGGAGTAGATGGTGAGGAAGACGGACGGGTGGCGGGGATGGGGTGTAGATAACGGGGAAGAAGAGGAGGAAAGTTGGTAGTGATGTTTACCGAGATTATAGGATCTTTCCACTGGCTGAAGATTCTTGAATAACGATGGAGTTTACGGATTCGATAACTGAGAGACTCTCCCACGTTCCTCTTACCTTTCATCAAAGTTCAGTCGCCAGGGAGCGAGGCTAAAAGAGCGAAGCGTCAAGGAAAGTGGAGAGGAAGAGCAATGGACAGTGACAGAGGACAAGGGGCGGGTAAAAGACAAGGAACAGGGTTTATCTCAAGGGACAATGAGCAGAGGCCTAGAAAAGAAGCAATAAGTGAAAATGAGCAAAGATACTTATCAATTAATTAATTATTATTATTATTATTATTATTATTATTATTATTATTATTATTATTATTATTATTACTATTATTATTATTATTATTATTATTATTATTATTATTATTATTATTATTATTATTATTATTATTATTATTCTCTTCTTTCAACAAACTGGCAGTATCCCACAGAGGCAGGGTGGCCCAAAAAAGAAAAACAAAAGTTTCTCTTTTTAACTTTAGTAATGTATACAGGAGAAGGGGTTAGTAGCTCATTGTTCCTGGGATGTTAGTCGCCTCTTACAACACGCATGGCTTACGGAGGAAGAATTCTGTTCCACTTCTTCATGGATATAAGAGGATATAAACAAGAACAAGAATTAGCAAGAAAATAGAAGAAAGCCCAGAGGGGTGTGTATATACATGCTCGTACATGCATGTGTAGTGTGACCTAAGTGTAAGTAGAAGTAGCAAGACGTACCTGAAATCTTGCATGTTTATGAGACAGAAAAAAGACATCAGCAATCCTATCATCATGTAAAACAATTACAGGCTTCCGTTTTACACTCACTTGGCAGAAAGGTCGTACCTCCCTGGGTGGTTGCTGTCTGCCAACCTACTACCTAAAATTATTATTATTAATATTATTATTATTATAATCAGGAGAAAGCTGAGAACCATAAGGATCATAGAGCTCCTGGAAAACTGGCAGTAATCTGGCCCAAGCAAGAAAAATGATGCTCTGAATTATTGAATCAAGAAGCCTTCAACAGCATCCAAGCACCTCTCTTGGCGGGTGTTCGTCAGAGAAAGCGCTATCAACATCTGGAGAGGCCGCTGCTGGCTACCATCGTTACATTATACCGTGAGGCCATCACCAGTTACCCGAGAGAGTGTGTGTGTGTGTGTGTAAATCACTTTATTCACCCTTCCTTCTCATTGCTCCTCGTTTACATTACAGCAGTGCAACAGTAACCATCGTGATGCTTAACTACTCTAGGTATCCCAGAGAGAATATATACACAACAAAATGTATGACTTTCAGTGTATGCTAAGAACTTACTTTCACCTCTGTTTTAGGGATTATAATATTCTTGAAAGGTGGTGGAAAGGTTACATACACCTTTAATGACCCAAGTGTAGTCGATGGGCTTTAAACCCCACTAATCAACCAACCTAGGCACCCCCTAAAGGTCTTAAAGGGCATATATTTATTCCTCTAAGGTTTCACTGGGATCACGCGTGAACGTCAATTATGATTGTATTAAACTTAGCTGAAGGTCCGGGTTATAATGGTAGTGTGTAGGTGCCAATTTGCCAATTTCGTCCGACAATGCATATTTTTTTTTAATTTATGGCTGTAAATGGGGAATTTTATAAAGTTCTCTAACATCATTAATCATTTGTCTCCTGAGGTAACTAAAGAACGTCTCTTCTGATCGGCTTCAAATTTTGAATACCTGTGAATTTACAGGACTGTAAAACATTGAAAAAAATAACTATTATTTTTTACATATTGTTTATCTTTTTGTGTAGGAACTGTATTTATAACCCTTTCACTGCATCACTGTATTTACTACTGTGTCACCATATTTATCACTATCAGTGATTTAAAACAGCGAATTATTAAGGTTCTTATCTGATACCGGGTGTGTGTCAGGGTGTGTGTGTGTGTGTGTGTGTGTGTGTGTGTGTGTGTGTGTGTGTGTGTGTGTGTGTGTGTGTGTGTGTGTGTGTGTGTGTGTGTGTGTGTGTGTGTGTGTGTGTGTGTGTGTGAGTCAGGGTATGTTGGAGTCAGGGTGTGTGTGTGTCAGGGTGTGTGTGTGTGTGTGTGTGTGTGTGTGTGTGTGTGTGTGTGTGTGTGTGTGTGTGTGTGTGTGTGTGTGTGTGTGTGTGTGTGTTTGTGTGTGTGTGTGTGTGTGTGTCAGGGTGTGTGTGTGTCAGGGTGTGTGTGTGTGTCAGGGTGTGTGTGTCAGGGTATACTCACCTATTTATACTCACCTATTTGTGGTTGCAGGGGTCGAGTCTTAGCTCCTGGCCCCGCCTCTTCACCGGTTGCTACTGGCTCCTCTCTGTGTGTGTCAGGGTGTGTGTGTGTCAGGGTGTGTGTTTATATATCAGGTTGTGTGTGTCAGGATGTGTGTATCAGGGTGATTCAGGGTGTGTGTGTGTGTCAGGGTGTGTTTGTGTGTCAGGGTGTGTATGTGTCAGGGCATGTATATGTCAGGGTGTGTATGTATCAGGGTGTGTGTGTCAGAGTGTGTATGTATCAGGGTGTGTGTCAGGGTGTGTGTGTCAGGGTGTGTGTGTGTCAGGGTGTGTATGTGTCAGGGTGTGTATGTATCAGGGTGTGTGTTAGGGTGTGTATCAGGGTGTGTATATATATCAGGGTGAGAGTATCAGGGTGTATATCAGGGCTTGGTGGTCCACGACAGATGGACACATGCACTGCCATGATACAGCAGCACAGTGCGTCACATTTTTTAGTGGGATACTGCATCTTACGTGTGGTGATCTACATCTCTTGAGCCTCTGGATAGTGTTATGCTACAGTTGCTAGACTTCTTGACTGGGTCGAGCTAAAGCTTCCGGGCCTCTTGAAGATGTTGATCTGGAGCTCATAGGCTTCTTGTGAGAGATGCACTAAAGCTCCTAAGTTTTTTGGGGGAGTTGAACTGCAGCTTCTGGGCCTCTCCAGGATCTTAGGTACATATAATTTACTGATATACATCACGCATGTTACGTAACAAGCATAAATGTCTGCTGTGGTTACGGCAGATAGTAGCGGCTGCGGCGTGAGACAATAGCTGCGGTGGGCAGTATCTACTACTATGGTAGGTAGCTGCCGCTGCAGGTCGCAGCAACTGTAGCGAGTGGTGTAGGCTGCGGTTGCGGCGCACGACTGCGGTTGCCGCGGGCGGCAGTGGAGGCGGGCGGGATTATTAATGGTGATGTCAGGACGACCCGCTGGGGTTTTCAGGGGAGAGAGGGCGTGTGTCTGAGTGATGGCTACACTCACCTCCCCACCATTAACACGAGGGAGGCCATCCAGCCCTCAGCCCGCTACCATCGATTCAATTATGGCCGCCAAGTGACTGTGGCTGACTGTGACTGGCTGGTTGGCTGGTTGACTGGCTGGCTGTTTGGTTGGTTGGTTGGTTGGCTGGCTGGCTGGCTGTAGCTGACTGTGGTTGGATGTTTGTGGCTGTATGCAGTTGAGTGGCTGACAGGCTTAATGGGTGTCAACCAATAACTTTGAAATAGACAGTAACATCTGCCTATCCCACGTACTCCTCCAGTGGTCTTTGTTTAATCTTACTGGTCAGAGACCATTCAGCGATCAGCTAACAGAGCTTCCAGTCTCCACCAGTCCTTGTGCTAATTAACCCATATGGGGATTCCCACTTCACTTAAATATATCAAACATGCTCTTCGATAATGGAACCTCTTAGTGACTCCATTTACCGCGCCGAATTTGTCAACCTAGGTAAGGTGTTTGACTCTCAGCGAACGGAGGGTCGAGCTTTTACCAGTTGCTGATCTTCAGAAAAATAAATAAGTGTCGAATTTTTTTTTGTGCGGCTTCGTCTTGTGTTTACATTGTTGTAGACTCGGTGTAAGACTTATGCTTTAAAAAGTTTACCTTAATATCCGGCAGGATGGCTCTCCGGGGAGCTCTGCCCTCCTGATGGTCGGCTGGCGGACGTTACCTGAGCCTTTGTTGTCTCGCTCAGGACTCTACGTGAAGTACACACACACACCCACAGTGCTTGACGGCAGTGACTGCCACCAACACCACAGCTTACCACACACACTCATCTAACATCCACACCACCAGCAGCTATTACCTCAAGCTTCGCAGCATCACTCCTATCTCTAGCCGCCTCGACTGAGTACAGTGATAACAAAAGCGACTGCTGTCGTAACAGCGAATTCTTCCTTCACCTCAAGTACTTGTAGAGTGATGCAGCGAAGACCACCTTTCAGTACATTAGAAACTCATCTACAGGATGTAGAAGCGTTATGCACGTAGGAAGCCATACAGCACCATGAGAATGGTAGCAGACCAGGTAGCCCTGCTCAGCTACCTGGTCAGCTGACCCCTTCAGAAGAAAGGGGGGAGAGTGGCCTCAGTTATCTGGATCAGGAGTCCTCTCATGGGCATCAAGGAATCTTTGTAAGCGAGGTGCGTATGAAAACGAAAGTGTTGAGAGAAGAGGCAAGACATAGTGAAACGTGGGTAGGTAAGCTCGTAGAGTTTATCTCCTCCCTCTGCCGCCTTGTTTAGTGACGGTAAGAGAGCGTTCTTCTACTGTTAACACAATCTTCGCTCCTCTGTTGACAGGTTCATTGTTGTTTGGTTAACATAATTTAAGTTCCACTACTGTATTAACAGACTACGATAATTAGCTGATAAAAGACTTCAAGAATATTAATAACGTTTAGATAATAGCCTACATCAATCTCGTATCAATATATATATATATTATATATATATATATATATATATATATATATATATATATATATATATATATATATATATATATATACATATATATATATATATATATATATATATATATATATATATATATATATATATATATATATATATATATATATATATATATATATATATATATATATATATATATATATCGCTCGTCCACACACACACAAGGGCAACTCAAAATGTTTGGAATCAGACAGAGTTGTAAATATTGAAAATACACGAACATCTGACTCGAGTGAGCCAGGGGAGACAAAGAGTGAGCCACAGAGGCTGCTGAAGACAACGTAATTTTTAACATTAATTTATATTTTACAAGATCATCTTGCAAGAGAACAAAAAAACAATATAGCAATCTACAAAAAAAGTATTATAATAACAAAAAGAGTGAAAGGAGAGTGTGTGTTGGCTAAATGGTGGAGAGATGTAGGTACGGCAGCATCATCAACACCAGCAACATGAAGTAGCGAGGCGTGAATGACAAAATGAAAAAAAAAAGCATTGAACGCTGTTGCAGAGTTCGCTGGTTGCAGTTTTTCTGCTTCAGTATGAGACAGATGGTGACGCTGCGCTTGCAACATTTGAAATTTTAGCTGCGATATCAATATGAAAATTGATGGTTTGTTGTACAGAAACAGACAAACTTGCTTGCTGAATTGCATTTTAAGGACATAGAGCAAAATCTTTCTATGTATTGCACAAGTATCTAAATGATGATGAGAGACTCTTGATTCAAGGAACTAGAGCTAAGCTTCCCCTTCCTCAGATCAAGCCTAACTGCCTCCCGCTAAAACAAATTGGTGAATACATACAGAAACAAAAATTAATTATTTTTACAGTCATTATTATTACCATTATTATTATTATTATTATTATTATTATTATTATTATTATTATTATTATTATTATTATTATTATTATCATTATTATTATTATTATTATTAGGGAGGAAGCGCAGAAAATAGGCCACACAGCATCTGTGGAATCAAAGGCATTCAACTTCGATCCAAAGAACTTTAAGTCCCATTCCTTGAATCAAGAGCCCTCATCAGCATCAAGGAACTACGAAAGAGACGTCTGAGTCTACCTTAGTAACCATCTACAAGAGGAAAGTCCGTGGTGCAGCCAACTCAATAAAAGCATTTAAGTGCTTACTATGGATCAGGCCAGAAGAGCAGAGGGTGGGGCTCAAAAGGAACGGTTCAAGAGCTGGGGTTCAACCCTCCCATCTCTTTCAGGTTTGATTGGATAAGGACAATTTGGCGATAATTCATAGTTGCAACTCTGTTTCCCAAGGAAGTGTTTGTTGTGGTAGCTGTAATGGTGGTGGTAGTGGTGGTGAGAGTTATAATAGTGGTAGTGGTGGTGAGAGTTATAATGGTGGTAGTGATGGTGAGAGTTATAATGGTAGTAGATGTGGTGAGAGTTATAATGGTGGTAGTGGTGCTAATAGTTATAATGGTAGTAGATGTGGTGAGAGTTATAATAATGGTAGTGGTGGTGAGAGTTATAATGGTAGTAGATGTGGTGAGAGTTATAATGGTGGTAGTGGTGGGGATAGTTATAATGGTGGTAGTGGTGGTGAGAGTTATGGTAGTAGTGGTGTTAGTAATTATAATGGTGGTAGTGGTGGGGAGAGTTATAAAGGTGGTAATGGTGGTAGTAGTTACAATGGTGGTAGTGGTGGTAATAGTTATAATGGTGGTAGTGGTGGTGAGATTTATAATGGTGGTAGTGGTGGTGAGAGTTATAGAGGTGGTAATGATTGTAGTAGTTATAAAGGTGGTAGTGATGGTAGTAGTTATAATGGCGGTAGTGGTGGTGAGAATTATAATGGTGGTAGTGGTGGTGAGAGTTATTATGGTTGTAGTGGCAGTGAGAGTTATAATGGTGGTAGTGGTGGTGAGAGTTATAGTGGTGGTAGAGGTGGTGGTAGTTATAATGGTGGAAGTGGTGGTGAGAGTTATAATGGCTGTAGTGGTGGTGAGAGTTATAATGGTGGTAGTGTTGGTGAGAGTTATAATGGTGGTAGTGGTGGTGAGAGTTATGATTGTTGTAGTGGTGGTGAGAGTTACAATGGTGGTAGTGGTGGTGAAAGTTATAATGGTGGTAGTGGTGGTAGTGAATTATAATGGTGTAGTTGTGGTAGTAGTTACAATGGTGATAGTGGTGATAGTAGTTATAATGGTGGTAGTGGTGAGTTACAATGGTGATAATGGTGGTAGTAGTTATAATGGTTGTAGTGGTGGTAGTAGTTATAATGATGGTAATAATTGTGGTAGTTATAATGGTGGTAGTGGTGGTGAGAGTTATAATGGCGGTAGTGGTGGTGGTGAGTTATAATGGTGGTAGTGGTGGTAGTGGTGGTAGTAGCTACAATGGTGGTAGTGGTGGTAGTAGTTATAATGGTTGTAGTGGTGATGGTAGTTATAATGGTGGTAGTTATAAAGGTGTGTAGTGGTAGTTATAAAGGTGGAAGCTGTGGTGGTTGTTATACAGGTGGTAGTGGTGGTGATGGTGGTAATTATAATGATGGTTGTGGTGGTGGTAGTTATAAAGGTGGTAGTGGTGGTGGTAATTGCGATGGTGGTAGTGATGGTGGTGGTGGTGGTGATTGCTGTAGTGGTGGTGGTGATTGCTGTAGTGGTGGTGGTGATTGCTGTAGTGGTGGTAACGGTCGTTCATAGTGCACGGGAAAGTCATGGTAGTGTTAATCCAAAGGACGATTATAATTAGGTAAAGAAAAGCAAGGGAGAAGGGCGGGAAGGAAGGGAGGGGGAAGGGAGAAGGAAATAATAATGAAAGGAGAAAAGAACTAGAGATAAGAGGAGAGAACAGGAACTGTGGAGGAGAAGGTGATGTCACCAGGAAGGTAGGAAAGGGAACAGGAACCAGAGTGAGGGGATCAAGAACTGGGAAGGGGAACTAGGGAGGGAAAGGAGAGAGGGGAAACAGCTTTGAACCTTTCGAGGGCGGGAGGAATCAGTAGGGCAAGAGAGGCAGTGTAGGAGTGGCAGGCTTGGAGAGGCAAGGCAATAGAGGAAGGCCAGGAGAGGCAGGGTAGGAGAGGCAGGGTAGAAGAGGCAGGGCAGGAGAAGCAGGGTAAGAGAGGCAGGGAAGGAGAGGTAAGGCAGGAGAGGTAAGGCAAGAGAGGTAAGGCAGGAGAGGCAGGGTAGGAGAGGCATGGCAAGAGAGGGGGGGCAGGGCAGGAGAGAGGGGGGTAGACGGGGGGAGTTAATCGGCTTTTTGAAAGCAAATGATATTAAAACTTCCGGCTGTTTAAGTAAAAAGACAAGAAGCTCTTTCGTTTTTTCTCGAGCTGAAGTAAGAAGCTTCCAGCGTTTAAATGGACCCGGGCTCAAGCCGATACTCTATACGCTTTTTCTCTTTCACACTGGAAAACTACACAGAAATAAATGCTGGAATTCTTGAATAACATTAAAACACCACACGAAATATATTATGATTTTTTGGTGTATGATAGCAGGTGGGAGGAGGTAACCTGGACGTGACCTGAGCCGACCTGAGTGTGACCCGACTAGTACCAGACTCAACAGTACGAGTGTGTTAGGTCATGGGGGTGAGATTCTTGTGAACCCAGGTACAGTAAGCCTCGTTCTGTCTGTTTTTTCTGTCTGTGTTTGTCTCTCTGCCTGTCACCCTGTCTCTCTGTCTGACACTCTGTCACTCTGTCACTTGTCTCTGTCTGTCAGTTTGTCCCTGTCTGTCACTGTCGTGGCATACGTAATATCGAAACACATCGTCAATTCCTCCGACATTAGGGATGGGGGATCTCACTGCCCCAGTTGCAGTGTAGGGATGGGGGGACTAGGGGGTCACAAAATACCCATATAAACAGCGTTTACTCTACCAGCAGCACATGAATAGACCGATTTTTAACCCCCCTACCCCTCTCTATCCCCATCCGGAAAGACTAGCTATTCAAATTGGTGTAATCCTTGGCAATCCTGGAAGAACTGAAAAGAAGTGGATCCCGAAAAAAAAGAGAAGGAAAAAACTCGTGGGATTTAACCGCCAGTTCAAAAGCTTTATCTAATGCTCCCCGTCAGAGCAAACTTTGCAAAGTTTTAAACGCTAAAAAGTAGGCAGGAGAGAGATAACACGCCCGCCCCTGCCCTTCCAACCCGGAGCTGATCGATGGTGATCGTATCTTTGGTCTCCCAGTGGCGTGTGGGAAGGTGGGGTTGTGGAGGAAGGTGTGTGTGTGGGGGGGGGAAGGTGTGTGTGTGGGGGGGGAAGGTGTGTGTGTGTGTTGGAAGGTGTGTGTGTGATGGAAGGTGTGTGTGTGTGTGTTGGAAGGTGTGTGTGTGTGTGTGTGTGTGTGTTGGAAGGTGTGTGTGTGTGTGTGTGTATGAAGGAAAGTGTGTTTGTGGGAAGGAATATGAGTGTATGAGTAGGGAAGATGTGTGTATGTGGAAAAAACGGATGTGTGTGTGGGGGGGGGGAAGGTGTATGTGTGTGTGGGGGGAAAGTGGATGAGTGTGTGTGTGGAAAGATGGGTGTGTGGGGGGGAAGTGGATGCGTGTGTGTGGGAAGTTGGATGTACGGGCTCGAAATGTCTCTTTGGTAAACACGTAATCAACTAGCATCCAGGGAGTCCAACCTGATCGTTCTCTGTCACCGAGGGTATGACCATCGAGTTCAACATCTGCTCCTCGGAGACTAACACTGACGGGAACCACAGAGCCCCTGCTAGTAAACCGAGTCACCAGTCAGTCAAAAATGAAGCTAAGTCTCCGTCTCAACTCCTCGAAATGTAAACTAGAGTCCTCCAAATCACAGTTGCCCTGCAACGAGTGCAGTTTATTAATCTTATTGATTATACTTCCCCAGATGCTCCTCTTGGGTCTATTGCAAGTGGAGAGATTGGGGAAAAAAAGGCAACTAAAGAAAGTACGCAAACCTGTATTAGTCTCATTGATACCATCCATCTCCTCACAGATGTCTATCCTTCTCTAAGATTAACATTTTATGATTCTGTCTAGTCTTTGGCTGCCCCCTTTCCGTAGGAGTAAGATTCACGTCCAGAGCCAATGCTGGAAAAAAAAATCTTTCACTGGATGAATCACATTGGGAACAAGACACTCCTCCAGTCAGATTAGACGGTCTGGTAATACATACAACCTCTCAGCGTGCCTTTCCAGCCTTATCCTTCTTCAATGGATACAATGAATTGATGAAAGAAATTCTGTCAGGACATACATAATCTGGCAGGGGTGGATGTGTCCCAGCTACAACTAGTCGGATCAGCGTGTGCGATACCTTTTCAGCGAGACAACAAGCATTTCGGTTAGGGGGGTCCCGTCATAGAAAATATTTCTACTGCTATGTTAGAGGCCTCAGGTTCCTAATATGAGAGAGTTCGTCTTTTAGCTGTGAATGCGCATAACTCCGGTAATTTCCTACTAGTAGTTCCCATCCGCTGCCGCTATTCACACTGAGTACAAGTGTATTTGAGGCAGGGTAGGAACTAACCAACATGGCCTGCATGGTCTGTCCTGTTTACATTTCAAATGATGGCATGTTTAAAAACGAAATCAGCGAGATCAAGAGAAGTCTTGTGTGTGTATAAGTGTTTACTTACCTGTATGTACCCATATGTGTCTGCATGAGTAAAGTCTCATATCCAGGGTGCGAGTCGTGTGTGTGTGTGTGTGTGTACTCACCTAGTTGTGGTTGCAGGGGGTTGAGTCACAGCTGCTGGCCCCGCCTCTTCACTGGCCGCTACTGGGTCACTCTTCCTGCTCCATGAGCTTTATCGTACCTCTTCTTAAAGCTATGAATGTGTGTGTGTGTATGGGTATTTAAGACTATAGCCACTCCATAGGAGGCAAATTGCAGTTGTCTAAATCTTGCGGGCGCTATGTCCACCTGACTACCACATTATGAAAGTCATGGGCGCTTAATTTTCATTGAATCAACCCATTTCCCGGATGCCTTCGTGCCCAGTTACACTGGTCTTTCACCACTCCCGACCTGACTTCTCCCTCAAACCTTCCCACTCTCTGCCTTTCCCCCTCCCGTACATAAATTCTTTTGATCTTTCTATCCGCATTCATTCATCACATGGGAAAGCCGATTCAGCCTCCTCCATCCCCTTCCCATCCTTTCCTCCTCATTCTCCATTACTTCTACTCCCTTTTCTTTCCTCCTACCCCCCAGTTCTCTAGTGCTTCTGGCTCCTCTCCCTTCCAATCCTCTCTCTTCACATACACCGTGCTTTAGTCTTTCGGTTAGTCGCATTGGAGACTCCATGTCCTGTTCCCGTCATATTCTGTCATATTCCTATCATACTTTCACTTTTCAGATTATACTCTGTTCTATCTCTATCATACAAGGCCATGTGCATTTCATACTATTGTATTCCAGTCATGACCTGTCATATTTCTATCATACTCTCCATTTTCTCTCATTCTCTCTCATATTCCTTTTATGGTCTCTAATATTCTCGCTAAGAGACCATTTCATTGTCCTTGTGTTTCACTATGTTATTTTCCTTCTATTCTAGGAAAATCATTTTCCTGTTTGATCGTAATCTGTCAGATTTAGCAACTTTCCCTCTGTCATGCTCTTTCACATTCCTGTCAAACTTTCTCTCATGTCCTTATGACAACATAAAAGTTCCTGAAAAAAACTTGCATTCTCCCGTCAATACTTTCATGGATCTGTCGGAACTTTGTCTCATACTTCTGTTAAAACTTTCTCTAAAAGTTCCCTTGGATCCAGAATGAGATATTTCTCTCATTCCAGCATGATCACAATCAGTATGTCGTAGTCTTGGGTCATGGAAAGCTATCCTGTTCACATTGTTCTGCCGCGTTCTTTTCTTGGAATGTTCTATGTTATAGTCATGTTCAAGACAGTCATGTTATCTGTATTCTTTTCTAAGAATGGCCCTTATTTTTTTTTCTTTCCTCTTCTTATCTTTCGTTTCATTCGGTTATTATTCTTTGGAGAAGCAATTTATCTTTTCGATATGGTTTAGAGCTGATTGAAAAGACTATCTGGACAACGTTTCGCTCAAAATGGAGCTTTTTGAAGTCATGTTTTACTTAGCCCTACTTAGAGAGAAAACCTGTTCAGACAAAGCCTCATATCAAATACTTCCGTACAGGTTTGAACCCTACCCGTACCGTGGTTTGTTTACAATTGATTCAGCGTGCCTACATCAGGTGTGGGAAAAAAAGCCTGGTTGCGAGGATACTGGAAGAAGTATCGAGCCTACACTAGCTCTCTGTCCTGAAATCATCCATGAGGCTTTAGAATATCACAAATATACTGAGAAACTTCTTGTATAGACAAATAGGGATTTTTTATTGCAGTATCAAGGGTTGTATTATTGCTGTATTTATGTGAGGCGATAAATTCGTGTGGGTCATTAAGGACCATAAATGATAGCGGCTCTATCCTTCGTTCGATAAGAGAGAGATATGGTAACTAAGCAGTTCCAGTA
>NC_091332.1:3101644-3109144 GCF_038502225.1 Cherax quadricarinatus
TAAACCAGTTTTCTTTTTCAAGATTTATACCAAACCATAATTTCGTTTAAATATGGAGATTCAACTAAGTTAGCTTCACCATAAGATGATCTTAGTTAACAAACATGCCCAGCATTACAAAAATGGGCTAAAACGTGATTTTATTGCGTATCTCGACGTTTCAACTGAGGCATTTATTGACGTACTTTATTTTTTATAGTTGGGATACATAAATTATCACACGTTTAATCAAAACTACTTTATATCGATATTGTCCCTTTCTGCTGCAAATTCTTTGCGTAGCTTAAACAAATACATTAGAAAAGTGAGTGGGTGAGAGTAGGCCCTGAGTAACGAGGTTAATTAGGCCTACTTTAGTGCTCCTCTGTTCTTACTCTGAAACAGTGGAATTTGTTTTGTGATACCGACAAATTGTAAGTAACAAGTTTATACACTGATCAACATAATTATTAAGAAAACGTTTGGCCACGAAAGGAAGCCAGTCCAGGTTAAATGTGTATATTTTAAATATACAGCATTTAACTGTGTGTGTTTAGTGTGTACACACACACACACACACACACACACACACACACACACAACTTTCGTTACACAAAATAATTAAACTTGGTGGAGTAAAGAGACACTGTTATGTAGAGATATATGACCACAACCAGCAAGATATTCTGAGACAGAGACAACCTGTTTAAAAAGTAAAAAAAAAATATGCAAAACTCTGCAAGTTTTAAGCTTGAAAAAACCAAAGACGTGTATGATAGTATTACTAGAGTGTGGGGGAAGTATTTTGAAAAAAAAAGAATATTTCTCCATAACAATATGCGTGGTTTTTGCTAGTGACTATTAGCATTTGTTTAAAAAAACTGATTTCGTAGAAGTATTGCATTAGCTTTGTGTTGTGAAGGTGAGCGTCCAAGGCACGCCAGAAGTCTTAACATTAAGCAAACACTGCAGGTGGTGAGGCTGGCTGTGAGGTGATGCTTGTGAAGGTTCTGTTGTGCTGATAAGTGGAGCTGGTGGTGAATGGCAGTGATGGTGCTGGTAGTAAATGGTGGTGGTGGTGGTGGTGGAGAATAGTGGTGGTGGTAGTAGTGGTAAATAGCGTTGGTGGTGGTAAGTGGTGGTGGTGGTGGTGGTGGTGGTGGTGGTGGTGGTGGTGGTAAGTGGCGGTGCTCGTGGCTTGGGACCATCGCCACGCCTGCCTTTGTCGAGATAACAATGGCTCTCACTTTCTTTTTGCCGGCAAGATGGCGCCGCAGCTCATTCCCTGCTGTCGTTAGCTTCACCCTCCCCATCCTCCACACCTACCACCCCTGCTCTCCCCTGTCACGCAGTGTGTGTGTGTGTGTGTGTGTGTGTGTGTGTGTGTGTGTGTGTGTGTGTGTGTGTGTGTGTGTGTGTGTGTTTGTTCACCTATATATGTAGACAAATGGTTCAGAGAACCGACAGAGGGACTGAATACCTCGAAGTACTCCTCATCTTTCACCCTTCTTTGCACTAGACTGTAGAAGCCACTGGCTGGCCAAACGTTTCCACAGTAAAGATACCCAAGCGTTAGAGAAGTGTCTAATTCACCGTCTATATGTATTTGTAAAGACCGTGAGTGCACTCACCTATTTTTACTCTCTTAGCTACTGCTGCAAGGGACGAGCCCTAGCTCCTGGCTCTGCCTCTTGCCACTTTCCACTTATTTCATCTTAGCCTGAGTAAAGAACTCAGTGTCTGGTCTTCTTATCCCTTCCCCTATTGTCGCAACCATGCATCTACCGGGGTTGAATTCCAGTTGGCACTTAACAGAAGAACTCCACAATTAATCCAAGCCTATTTCTAATGTTTTCTTGTCCTAATTTTTTTTCGCCATCTTCGAAGAGGGATACAACTGACTATATCTTCTGGTATGTTGTCCTCGTTCACTAGAAACAATATAAATCCTAATACCCATCCTTGGGGAAACCTGCCAGTTACACTTTGCCATCCTGGCAAGTCTTTTTAGGTGATGGATACTGAATGAGGCACCTGGTGGAGAGGATGGATGTGGAGTGAGGGAGCAAGAGGGGAGGTTTAGGGGTGGGGTAGAGTGAGGTGATGGAGGGGGCGTGAAAAAAGCCCCTTGCGTCACTAACCCACCATTGTTAACACAGTGTTTCAGTAGCTAGTACGTCACCTTGTGGGTGTAAATATCACCATATGTTCCCACCCTGTGTTGATGACGGCTGCCACCCGGGGTGTAGAGAGGGTGTAAACCCTACAGGTTCACACCCTGTGTGTGTATGCATGTGTATGTGTGTGTGTATGTGTGAGTGTGTGTGTGTGTGTGTGTGTGTGTGTGTGTGTGTGTGTGTGTGTGTGTGTGTGTGTGTGTGTGTGTGTGTGTGTGTGTGTGTGTGTGTACTCACCTCATTGTAGTCACCTAATTGTGGTTGCAGGGGTCGAGACTCAGCTCCTGGCCCCGCCTCTTCAATGAGTGCTACTAGGTCCTCTCTCCCTGCTCCATGAGCTTTATCATACCTCATCTTAAAGCTATGTATGGTTCCTGCCTGTGTGTGTGTGTGTACTCACCTAGTTGAGGTTGCGGGGGTCGAGTCCGAGCTCCTGGCCCCGCCTCTTCACTGATCGCTACTAGGTCACTCTCCCTGAGCCGTGAGCTTTATCATACCTCTGCTTAAAGCTATATATGGATCCTGTGTGTGTGTGTGTGTGTGTGTGTGTGTGTGTGTGTGTGTGTGTGTGTGTGTGTGTGTGTGTGTGTGTGTGAGTGTGTGTGTGTGTGTGTGTGTGTGTGTGTGTGTGTGTGTGTGTGTGTGTGTGTGCGTGTGTGCGTGTGTGTGTGTGTGTGTGTGTGTGTGTGTGTGCGAAGGTTCCCACCCAGGAAGTAGAGAAAATATATACCTTACAAGTTCACACTCTGTGTATCCAGAGATTTCTAACCTCATTAAAAACACCCAGTTTACCCTAAGATCGTGCACCTAATATCGTGCATCTAGTGTAGGTAAATAATACCAGGTGCCTGAAAATCCACATTGTCATGCTAACCTAGTACTTCACGCTGCCTAAGTATATGAGGCGGAGCACCTAGTATATGTATGTGGATCACACATTAGCTCAGTACCCAGTATAAGTGGAAAGAGGGGAACCACATGGTAGATTCCAGAAAATTGGGAATGAGATGGTTTTGGGGGATGGGAGGGAGGTAGGAAGGGAGGGAGAGAGGGAGATGGAAGGAGATAGGGAGGAAAAAATAGAAGGGAAAGAGGGAAGATGAGGGCAGTGAGAGAACGAGGTATGGTTGGAGGAAGGGATGGAGAGAGAGAGAGAGAGAGAGAGAGAGAGAGAGAGAGAGAGAGAGAGAGAGAGAGAGAGAGAGAGAGAGAGAGAGAGAGCACCATCACGCAGGCCCACCAGCCTCATAATTACCCTCTGTTAATTATTTAATTATCGGCAGCGCAGCTCTGCCAGGATTTATGACACCAAACAACGTCGTGTTTCTGTCCCTTTTTTTAACATCACCTTCGTCAGAGTTTCGTTTTCTCCGTCAAACGTTATCATTTTCCTCTTCGCCGTTGTTGTCGTTGTTTCTCTCGGACTTTTTGTTCTCTCCCTGTCACTGTTAAGGGGTTTCCACCCCCCTCCCTGTCAGGAATTTTCTCCTTGCCAGTTACAGATTTTCTCTGCTGAAGCTACTGTTGTTACTGCCTTGCCAATTTCGATTTTTTCCTCAATGGTAAACTTTTATATATTAGCTATAATGTTTAAAGATCACACCGTCAGATTTTTATTTAAATGAACTCAACTGCAGCTACGCTTTCAAAATTTCTGAAGTTATATTTAACGTCAGCTATATCAGAACACCTGAAATACTGTCAAACGTAGCGTAGCACCGTAGTACTGAAGTGAGCAGTACCGTAGTACTCAAGTGAGCAGTACCGTAGTACTGCTCACTTCACTCTGAAGGGATACAAGACATGTGTACATACGTGAAGTACACACACATTATACACGCACTTGTGTTTAGGCAGTGTGTGTATATATATATATATACACACCGTACTTTCACCAATATAATTCATGTAACGCCTTAAGATGAAAGCAGAACTCAATTTACATGTAATCAACTGCTTTCTAAAGCTGTTCCATTTATTGTTTCACGATAATAATAATAATAATAATAATAATAATAATAATAATAATAATAATAATAATAATAATAATAATAATAATAATAATAATAATATCTTTCTTTACTACAAGTACATGTACAAGGTATACAGTCCTAGCTGACATTAATGACATACTACTGAATAGAAAGCGCCTTGTTATGCTGAGCATTTCGGGCAAATTAGGTCAGTGTCCCAGGATGCGACCCACACCAGTCGACTAACACCCAGGTACCCATTTACTGATGGGTGAACATAGACAACAGATGCAAAGAAACACGCCCAATGTTTCTACCATGGATGGGAATCGAACCCAGACCCCTCCCCGTGTGATGCGAGAGCTTTAGCTACCAGGCCACCAGAGCCCCTCAACGAAGAACGATCGTCGTTCCTGATCACGCCCTCTCACCCACATCACTCACATCTTCATCTCTCACACTCATACCATCCCCTCTGAAAGATGTCACACTTAATACTGAGGACTGGAGTAAGGGACAACCAGAATCTGTGTATATAACACTGCCACCAGAGCAGTACCATAAAATGAATGCTTCTCCACCTACACAAATGACTGGTCGGGCTCGTACAATGGCTGTTAGTATTCGGCCTGCTCGTTCTGGAGCCTGAAAAAAACTGTTGCCGCACAAGCACTAATTTATTGCATTAACTGTATTTAAATCTTTGAGGAACGTGTATTGAGATCTAACTCTGGTCTGTGTTTCTGGACCTGCCTAGCTAGTTCCGAGTTGTTTGGGAATGGGTACCTCAGTAACCCGTCCTGCCTCAGGAGCATTTGACTGTCAGATATTATTTCTCCAGCAGAGACTTGCTTGTTGTAGCACTGCCAGAAATGGCCAACACCCAAATGGTTCTGTGGAATCGATAATCATCAGCTAACTCTCTCATCTCCTCGACAAACAAGTACTCTTATCTTCGAGATATGCTCGAAGATCGTCAGTCATAATTAACGTCAGCAATATATCGGAGTCACGGTCTACTGTAGCTTTTTACTACCACTGAAAAAGGTAGTGTTTTACCCATAGATGTAGTAAATTTCTTTTGGTATTTTGAGAGGTTTCAGAGAATATGTTTTGAATACGACAGATTTGACACTCATGATCCGTGTACCCCTGAGACAGTCTCGTAGAAATCCGCTGTAGACCATTACCCAGCAGCTGGGAATGCAAGAGAGCAGCCAAGTATCCCCATAGCCATTTCCAGCAGTTGGTTGGTTCTCGAACAAGTCAGAATACCTATCCAGGTTTGCTTTGTTATACTTTGAGACAGGTTGCAACTCTGCGAATGTTAAATCTCAGCTGTTGCTCTTACTGTTCTCCATTTATAACATTCATATTTCTACCTGTATTGAGATTGTCATTCACACTAATATTCACGCTGCTGCCACTTCTCGGCAGCATACTTCCGTTAGTCAGCTAGTAATGCCCGATGCTCCTTGACTAATCTTGGGACTGGCGCACAATCAGGCTCCTGAAAAAGTCTAAAAATCCGCTGCTGCTGTCCAACAGTTTCTGGCTCCTGCTGCACATTACCACAGCTTTCACACCTGTCTTTTTCAGCAGGTGTATCCTAGTGATTAAAATGTGCTAATTTATCTTTTACTCACAAGGCAAAAAATTACTTATCTTTGGTGGCTTGCGCTTTACCCTGATATAATCTTCAGTAACCCGGTTATTCACTCTGGAAGTTCATTACACAGTGACACTCACACTGACTAGACTAGTTTTTGTCAACTCTGACCCAGGCAACTGCACATACTCTTAACATCCTCTTAACAGCAAAGCCAAGACGTTTTTGGTAATGTCTGCCATATTTATACCAGGTGATATTCAGCGTCTATGGACGACGAAGTTAGTGCATGATAGGAAGTCAAGTGTAGTGGGAATCTGAAAAAGTATAAGACATTCAAAGAATAAGCCAGGGCAGGCAAATGTTAAGGTGAGGCAGAGCCATCTCTTGGGTAGCAGAGATGACGTCACAGATGTAATATTCGGGCCTTTTTAACAAGTTCAAAATAATGAAATAATGTAAGCAATAAATGGCTGGAGAGTAGTTTATTTGTTGTTGTGAAAGACCGAATGGTAAACTATTATTCCACAAGATTGCATGGTAATTAATCTATCCTTGAGTAAGACTGGATTGTAGATTATTGTTGCGTCAGAATTGTTCTGGAAGAATTAAGAGTTAGTCATTTTAGCGTAAGATTTTACGGCAGTCTTTTGTTTACAGATGGATGCTAGTTTATTTCAACGTAAGAATGGATGACAGGCTATTGTTGTAATAAAAGTATAAACAAAATTACGTACAGAATAGTATATTAAACGGGGTAGTAAAAACAAAAGTTAGAATACAGAGGTTATTATTACAAATATCGTACCTCATCTCATTTACAGGGCCAGCAAATAGGATGCCAGCCAGAACAGCCGGCTAACATGTAGGTACCTATTTACTGCTAGGGTAAGCAGGGGATGCGAGTGCAACCAGACTTGCCCATATACCTCAACCTACAAGTGAAACTAGCTCTAAATTCAGTGGCAGCTAATCAGCGTCTGTACTGAAAAAAGTTACGTCAGATAAGGATCTTCAAATCATCTTGACAGAGCTCTTTCATAAGACAGATGGGTAATATATTTATGTTCTCGATATGAACGCATGCTACGTGGCCTCGCAGAGTACAACTCCTGAGAGAGAGAGAGAGAGAGAGAGAGAGAGAGAGAGAGAGAGAGAGAGAGAGAGAGAGAGAGAGAGAGAGAGAGAGAGAGAGAGATGGATTTCACGTTTATAGTCTTCGGCCTGCAACTTATTGACGCTTAAATGAATTTCGGATTGTTCTGTCTAGCGTCGAACTAAGTTCTCCTTCTCCTCCTTCCCCTCCTCCTCCTCCTCCTTCTTCTTCTTCTTCTTCTCCTCTTCCCTTTCCCACTCTTCATCTTTTTTGCTTCTCCTCATGCTACTTCTTTTGTTGCCCCTTCTCCTCCCTCTTCCTCTCTCCCTCCCTTCCTTCCTAATTTCTATTACCTCCCTTCCCTCTGCTCCTCCCCTCCTCCTCTCATCTCCCACAGACAACATTCTCCAACACAACACTTGACCTCCGACTAGCATCCTACCTAACACGAGCATTATTATAATAATAAAAAACGCTAAACCTACAAGAGTCAACCTAACACAAGAACGTTTAGTGATACACTTTACCAAGCATTGATTTTTACTCCTGGAGATTACCTGGAGATTACCTGGAGAGAGTTCCGGGGGTCAACGCCCCCGCGGCCCGGTCTGTGACCAGGCCTCCTTAGGTCAGTGTCCCAGGATGCGACCCACACAAGTCGACTAA
>NC_091332.1:3111644-3119144 GCF_038502225.1 Cherax quadricarinatus
TCCGAAAGTTTTCGTTAAAATTCTTCTCGGTTGTGAGCGAAACAATGAGAGTGAGCGAAACAGCGTGGGATCAAGAGGCGAACTTGTGGCTGTGTCAGAGAGTATTGATCACCCGTAAGTCGCTGTACGACGACTCGTTTTCTTGTTCCTCAAGTCGTTCTGTTGTCTTTTAAGTCGTAGACTTGTCGTTCAAGACGTACACTTGTCGTTCAAGACGTACACTTGTCGTTGAAGACGTACACTTGTCGTTCAAGACGTACACTTGTCGTTGAAGACGTACACTTGTCGTTCAAGACGTACACTTGTCGTTCAAGACGTACACTTGTCGTTCAAGACGTACACTTGTCGTTCAAGACGTACACTTGTCGTTCAAGACGTACACTTGTCGTTCAAGACGTACACTTGTCGTTCAAGACGTACACTTGTCGTTCAAGACGTACACTTGTCGTTCAAGACGTACACTTGTCGTTCAAGACGTATACTTGTCGTTCAAGACGTACACTTGTCGTTCAAGACGTACACTTGTCGTTCAAGACGTACACTTGTCGTTCAAGACGTATACTTGTCGTTGAAGACGTATACTTGTCGTTCAAGACGTACACTTGTCGTTCAAGACGTACATTTGTCGTTCAAGCCGCACACTTGTCGCCAAAACTGTAGACATGTCGTTCAGGTCGTGCACATGTCTCCCAAGTCGAACATCTGTCACCATACTCATGCACTTCTCACAGCATTTGTACACCTGTCGCCCAAGTCGTACATCTATCTCCCAAGTCGTACTTAGGTCGTACACGGGAGAGCCGTCTCACTAGAGATAAGCCTCCGGTGAGAGACTCTACGGTGAGGTCACGCCGTGTTTCAATATTTGGTTCTGTTTTTTTTCCAGAGTTCAGTGGCGCTGGTCGTTGATCGTTGGTCATGTTAATTGTGGCAGTAGCCGACTATAACACAGGTGACGGTGGATGGTGGATGGACAGTAGAAATTCTCTCTCTCTCTTTCTCCCTTTCTCCCTTTCTCTCTCTCTCTCTCTCTCTCTCTCTCTCTCTCTCTCTCTCTCTCTCTCTCTCTCTCTCTCTCTCTCTCTCTCTCTCTCTCTCTCTCTCTCTCTCTCTCTCTCTCTCTCTCTCTCTCTCTCTCTCTCTCTCTCTCTCCCCAATGATTTCCGGAGCGACAGATTGCCAGAATAGCAAACTGCTGAAACGGCAGATTGCTGGAATGACAGATTGCTGGAATAGGGAGCTGCTGGAATGACAGGCTATTGAAATGGCAGACTGCTTTAATAGTAAGTAATATATTACACAAGCCGACTAATAGTGAATAAGGGACATTTAATATTTAGACTCTGACAGTACTTGACAGCTGTGAGACCTTGTCAGGTACTTAACAGTTGTGAGCCCTTGTCAAGTACCTGACAGTTGTCATGGCTTATCACATATTGGATTACTGTGTTGCCGTGTTAAATACCATGGGGTCTTCTCAAGTAACTGACAGCTGTGGGTCCCTATCAAGAACTTGACAGTTCTGGGGCCTTGTAAAGTAATGGAACTCTGTGGGGCCTCGTAAAATACTCCAAAGCTGTGAGATCTCGTCAGATACTTGATAACTGTGGATATTTGACAAATATTTTGTGTATTTGTCTGAAGTTTACAATGTGTGTTTGTCTAAAGTTTACTATGCGTTTGCGTCAATGGTTTACTTTGTTTATGTATCGTATTTATCGCTCTTTTTTGTGTATGTGTCTATGGCTTGCTTTGTTTAAATATCTATGATTTCAAATTAATAACAGGTGCTGCCTTCACTACATGTTTAAACAACCCCGTGACCAAATGCTGTTGATGGAGCATCGGGGGAATTTCCGTGTGCATTAGAAGGAATGCAAGATGATATAGGGAAAGGTTTATCGGCACCCTACATGGCACTGCAAGTCACTGACACCCCATGAGCCACTGGAAGACTTCGTACGACTTGATTAAGGGAGGCGAAAATTTGACACTATCTGGTTGGGAATCTTCGTAAAGTCGGAGGCGCAGCGGTAACGTGTTCTGGATAAAAAGTTCCACACGCTCACAGCGTCTCAATCTCAATGGGTCAACAATTCATCACGCTCGCAGGGTCAATATATCAAAACTCGTTGACCTATTTGATGGCGTCTGACGCAAACATAAGGTCTCCTATAAGATTATCACAAGCAACGATGACATAACAGTACTATGAAACCAGGTGATGCAGGGCGAGTCAGAGACCAGATGGTGCTGAAAGTCAGAGAACAGGTGGTGCTGAGAGTCAGAGAACAGGTAGTGCTGAAAGAGTCGGAGAACAGGTAGTGCTGAAAGAGTCGGAGAACAGGTGGTGCTGTGAGTCTCAGAGATCAGCTGGAACTGGGAGTCGCGGGTCCAGGAGCCAGTGAGTCAGCCAGGGATCAAAAAGTAGAGGAGAATAACACCAAGTCGGATTATCTCCAAGAAAGGTGTAGCAGGGGCGGTAAAATGGGAGCTAGCTGGGAGGGGAAGGGGTGGCAAGGAGGGAAGAGGGAGAAAGGGAGGGACGTGGGGAGCAAAGAGGAGCAGTGAGTTTTAGTGAGTCGTGAGGAGTAGTTAGTCTATTTACCACATAACCAGTAAAACCACCCACACTGTAAACAAAAGGAAAAACACAGTTACCGACAAACATAATACTAAGAACACGGAAGGATGCCAACGAAAGAAGGAAAAAATAATAGTACAGAAATCGAGAGAAAAATAACATGAGAAAACAGAAAAAAAGGTGTCAAGAATGAGGCAAATTCCCTAAAAAATATCCAGGAGCGCTGTGGGTGGAGAGCCGCGGCTCCTGGAGACACTATCACCCCAGAAGCAACCACATAAAAACAAGGAGAAAGAACGAGAGAGAAAAAATAATAAGATCTTTTACACGCACCGCGAGTGATACGGACTAACACGAGAAATGAATAATAATAGCTATAATAAGAAAAACTTTGGAAATAGAGCGTATGCTAATAAAGCAAACAGAATTAAAAAAAGAATGCTAATGTGATCTTTAACACTTAGGATGAGTTACATAGAAAAAGCGAAGCTTCTCGGAGTGAATAAGAGGAATAAAGTAAATAGACCAGAAGCAGCAAAAGCAAAAGGAGAAAAGAAACGTAAGGAGAGGCATTCTCTCTCTCTCTCTCACACAGGAAAAAAAAGGGCCTAAGGCAAATGTTATTGTATCAAGATTCCAGTTCTTCCTGCTCGTGGCCATCCGCGTCCCTCCTCGCTAAGCCAACCCCACACACAAAATTCTCTTTCAGACTTTGGCGAGAAAAACGTCGGTGAGAACTAGAAGGACGGCAGTCATCTTCGGAACCCAACTACAAACATCATTTTCAGCACCAGCGACGCGTCAAACTAAGTCCAACTTTTGTCAACACCGAGGCGCTGTTCACTGCTGTGGAGGAGGAGGAAGAGGAGGAAGAAGGGGGGGGGTTGAGGTAGAGGAGCAAGGGGGCGCTAAGGGATGGAAGCAGGGGGCGTTGAGGAATGGGAGCAGATTCGTTGAAGGATGGGTGCAAAGGCGTTGAGGGATGGGAACAGGGGGCTCTGAAGGAGGAAGAGAAAGGGGGGCGTTTAGAGAGAGGGGCAGCAGGCGTTGAGGGATTGGACGAAGGAACGTTGAAGAAGTAAAGCAGGGGGCGCTGGAACGCAGCAAGGGACGCTGAAAAAGTTGAGCAGTGGGCGTTGAGGGGGAAGCAAAGTTGAAGGACGGAGTTGAGAAGCAGAAGGAGGATAGGGTAGAAAGTTGACTGAGGAGATGCAAAACGAAGGATAGGTGAGAATCTGAAGAAAAAACGAGAGAAACAGAGATTACGAAGACTACACACCACACAGTGTGTCACTGACAGATACACACCACACAGTGTGTCACTGACGGATACACACCACACAGTGTGTCACTGACGGATACACACCACACAGTGTGTCACTGACGGATACACACCACACAGTGTGTCACTGATGGCTACACACCACACAGTGTGTCACTGACGGATACACACCACACAGTGTGTCACTGACGGATACACACCACACAGTGTGTCACTGACGGATACACACCACACAGTGTGTCACTGACGGATACACACCACACAGTGTGTCACTGACGGATACACACCACACAGTGTGTCACTGATGGCTACACACCACACAGTGTGTCACTGACGGATACACACCACACAGTGTGTCACTGATGGCTACACACACCCGCTGTCACATCAGTATTCATATATATGATCTAACTACCTTTCTCGAGAAAGAACAGGGAGAATTATTTGTTATTTTTTATTGGTCGGTCTCTCTCTCTCTCTTAAACACACACACACACACACACACACACACACACACACACACACACACACACACACACACACACACACACAAACATACCATTCGCTGATGTTGAATAATATAAGAAAGTAAACATATTTATTTTCATCAAAATACTTTTATAACAGTTTGTCCTAACATTAACTTACCAAAGCTGCAGCACTATTAACTTTACTCTAAAACCTCCTTTATGCTTCTTTTTTTTAGGTTAAGGAAAAAAATGGAGTAAAAAAAACTAATTTTTTACCCGAATATGAATGTCAGTTATCTGACTAATTAGATTCGGGTCCGAGATTAGTGGAGGGAGTATCGAGTCTCCACTACTCTTTACATTGAATGGCTCTGCATGAGCCAGCGTTTTATGGAATGCAATGTAAAACACGGATTCAACAACTAACGGGGAAAGACGATAAGGCAGGTCTTCTAACACCTGCTGGCCGTGTCGCCCCAGCAGTCTTCTCATTATATCCTTGAACTGTGTGGCGAAACGTCTACAAATAAAGATACCCAGATGTTGTACACGTGTCTAATTTCTTGTCCCAGCAGTAAATAAATGCTTTGTAGTTAGCTGCTGTGGATAGTTTAATGGATAAATAACCCTGAACATCCTAATGAATATAGCCACACTGCTGGGTTTTCTCGAGTTATCCCCTACTGGACTTTCTTGGGTTATCCCTCCGAGTTTACTTATCCAGTTAGTCTGTTTCATTTATATTTCAGAAATCGTTCACTGTTTCATCTTGTTCCTCTTCACGAGGACAGCAAATTGTACTTCATTAGATTAAAGATTACTCACATCCTCCAGAATACACATCACTGAGTCCCACATCCTCCAGGAACTTATTTGAGTCCCACACACCAGCTGCTTATACTTGTGCTACAGTTAACACAGTGCTCACAAGTGGAGCTCACATGATGTTCTTGTTAGTCACCAAAAGTGTTTAAGCACCACTAAATGTTGCTCGATTTCCGCAGCCGTGCTTCATCATTCAAAAGGTTCTCACGGTAGTAACTCAGGTTGATCCTGTGAACACAAAGGCACCACAGTACCTCAGTATTAAGAGGTACACATGTATGTACTGAGTCATTAGGTACACTCAGGATTCATGGCACTCTAAGAATCATATGGTATTTACAGAAAGGGTCAGTATTAGCAAATACACAGAGTAGCTATTTAGTCATCAGATACAAAGGTACCACAGTACCTTAGGTTTAGCAAATATACGCATAGATAGGCAGGTACCCACAGGACCCATCAAGGGTCTTCCCACCTGTTCTCCATCAGGTACCAGACACTGCCGGGAAGACCCTTCTCCACCACGACAACCTCACCACCTAGTTGACCTGCCCTCAAATTGGATCCGGGAGAACAAAGTGGTGGGCTGTAGTCAATTGCATTTCCAGCACACACGAGGCCATTTTCTCAGGCAACGACGCGTCAAACGATCTATGAGTTTTGTCCACATCAGCGCCTCCAATGTTTCAGTCTTTGTTTGACAACAGCACGAACACCTTTACGGTCAGCTGGAGTTAATAGTCTTCCTGTAAACACTAAGTTCGCCGTCATTGTATATAAATTGAATACAGGTGTCGCTTTGTGAGTCTATTACGTCAAACATCTGTTATTCCCTTCCCCCTGTTTTTTTGAGAGGCGGTCATCCGAAACGGGCGAGAGAGAGGGACGGTAAAGTGCATAACATAAAACTATTTCATCAACAAGGAGAACCATTTGGGGTATTGCCACAGCGGGAAAATTCCCCTCGTGTCCACAAGCGAAGTGTTTTTCACTGTAAATGTTCAGCCCTGGCACGATCCTGCTGCTGCTGCTGCTGCTGCTGCTGCTGCTGCTGTATCTGCTAGTGTTGCTGTTCTTGTTACTTGTATTGCTGCTGCTGCTGCTGCTGCTGCTGCTACTTCTACTACTACTGCTGCTGCTGCTGTATCTGCTAGTGTTGCTGTTCTTGTTACTTGTATTGCTGCTGCTGCTGCTACTGCTGCTGCTGTTGTTGCTGCTGCTGCTGCTACTGCTGTATCTGCTAGTGTTGCTGTTCTTGTTACTTGTATTGCTGATGCTGCTGCTACTGCTGCTGCTGTTGCTACTGCCGTATCTGCTAGAGTTGCTGTTCTTGTTACTTGTATTGCTGCTGCTGCTGCTACTGCTGCTGCTGCTGCTGCTGCTGCTGCTGCTGTATCTGCTAGTGTTGCTGTTCTTGTTAATTGTATTGCTGCTACTGCTGCTACTACTACTACTACTACTACTACTGCTGCATCTCCTAGTGTTGCTGTTCTTGTTACTTGTATTGCTGCTGCTGCTACTACTACTACTACTACTACTACTACTACTACTGCTGCTGTATCTGCTAGTGTTCCTGTTCTTGTTACTTGTATTGCTGCTGCTGCTGCTGCTACTACTACTACTACTACTACTACTACTGTTGCTTCTGCTACTACTACTACTACTACTACTGCTGCTGCTGCTGTATCTCCTAGTGTTGCTGTTCTTGTTACTTGTATTGCTGCTGTTGCTGCTACCACTACTACTACTACTGCTGTATCTCCTAGTGTTGCTGTTCTTGTTACTTGTATTGCTGCTGCTGCTACCACTACTACTACTGCTGCTGCTGCTACTACTACTACTACTACTACTACTACTGCTGCTGCTGTATCTGCTAGTGCTCCTGTTCTTGTTACTTGTATTGCTGCTGCTGCTGCTACCACTACTACTACTACTACTGCTGCTGCTGCTATTACTACTACTACTACTGCTGTATCTCCTAGTGTTGCTGTTCTTGTTACTTGTATTGATGCTGCTGCTGCTGCTACCACTACTACTACTACTGCTGCTGTATCTCCTAGTGTTGCTGTTCTTGTTCCTTGTATTGCTGCTGCTGCTACTACTACTACTACTGCTGTATCTCCTATTGTTGCTGTTCTTGTTACTTGTATTGCTGCTGCTGCTGCTGCTACCACTACTACTACTGCTGCTGCTGCTACTACTACTGCTACTACTACTGCTGTATCTCCTAGCGTTGCTGTTCTTGTTACTTGTATTGCTGCTGCTGCTGCTGCTACCACTACTACTACTACTGCTGCTGCTGCTACTACTACTACTACTACTGCTGTATCTCCTATTGT
>NC_091332.1:3121644-3134144 GCF_038502225.1 Cherax quadricarinatus
GCTACTGCGGCTGCTACTGATGGTGCTGCTGCTGTATCTGCTAATGTTGCTGTTCTTGTTACTTGTGTTGCTGCTGCTGCTGCTACTGCTGCTGCTAGTGTTGCTGTTCTTGTTACTTGTATTGCTGCTGTTGCTGCTACCACCACTACTACTACTACTGCTGTATCTCCTAGTGTTGCTGTTCTTGTTACTTGTATTGCTGCTGCTGTTGCTACTTCTACTACTACTACTGCTGTATCTCCTAGTGTTGCTGTTCTTGTTACTTGTATTGCTGCTGTTGCTGCTACCACTACTACTACTACTGCTGTATCTCCTAGTGTTGCTGTTCTTGTTACTTGTATTGCTGCTGCTGCTGCTACCACTACTACTACTGCTGCTGCTGTATCTGCTAGTGTTGCTGTTCTTGTTACTTGTATTGCTGCTGCTGCTGCTACCACTACTACTACTGCTGCTGCTGTATCTCCTAGTGTTGCTGTTCTTGTTACTTGTATTGCTGCTGCTGCTGCTACCACTACTACTACTGCTGCTGCTGTATCTGCTAGTGTTGCTGTTCTTGTTACTTGTATTGCTGCTGCTGCTGCTACTTCTACTACTACTACTGCTGTATCTCCTAGTGTTGCTGTTCTTGTTACTTGTATTGCTGCTGTTGCTGCTACCACTACTACTACTACTGCTGTATCTCCTAGTGTTGCTGTTCTTGTTACTTGTATTGCTGCTGTTGTTGCTACCACTACTACTACTACTGCTGTATCTCCTAGTGTTGCTGTTCTTGTTACTTGTATTGCTGCTGCTGCTGCTACCACTACTACTACTGCTGCTGCTGTATCTGCTAGTGTTGCTGTTCTTGTTACTTGTATTGCTGCTGCTGCTGCTACCACTACTACTACTGCTGCTGCTGTATCTGCTAGTGTTGCTGTTCTTGTTACTTGTATTGCTGCTGCTGCTGCTACTTCTACTACTACTACTGCTGTATCTCCTAGTGTTGCTGTTCTTGTTACTTGTATTGCTGCTGTTGCTGCTACCACTACTACTACTTCTGCTGTATCTCCTAGTGTTGCTGTTCTTGTTACTTGTATTGCTGCTGTTGCTGCTACCACTAATACTACTACTGCTGTATCTCCTAGTGTTGCTGTTCTTGTTACTTGTATTGCTGCTGCTGCTGCTACCACTAGTACTACTGCTGCTGCGGTATCTCCTAGTGTTGCTGCTCTTGTTACTTGTATTGTTGTTGCTGCTACTACTACTACCGCTAATACTATTGCTACTACTACTATTACTACTGCTGCTGCTGCTACATCTGCAGCTTCTGCTGTTGCTGTTGATGCTTCTATTGCTGCTGCTGCTCGTGGTAATGTTGTTGTCACAGCTACTGTTGCTGCTAATGCTGATGTTGCGTAATACTGTTGCTTCTGTTTGCTGCTACGGCTGCTGCTTTTGTTATTGTTACTATTACTGCTGCATATGCATCTGTTATTGCTGTTTCTCCTGCAGACACACACACACACACACACACACACACACACACACACACACACACACACACACACACACACACACACACACACACACACACACACACACACACACACAGAGGACAAAATGTTAACTAACACACAAAGTACGTCTCCTGATAGAACTTCAAACACAGATTCTTTGAAAAGTGGAGCCTTGATAAGAGAGGGCTCTTGATCCAAGGAATTGGAGCTGCTTTTCCTTTCCTGTGATCAAACCAGGTTACCTCTGTTTCCTCAGGGTCTCCATATCCCAAACGTGTTCAGCACTTCCTAGTGAATATAATAATAATAATAATAATAATAATAATAATAATAATAATAATAATAATAATAATAATAATAATAAAACAGTAATGATAATAATAATAATAATAATAATAATAATAATAATAATAATAATAATATTTTTTTATTAACACACTGGCCGATTCCCACCAAGGCAGGGTGGCCCGAAAAAGAAAAACTTTCACCATCATTCACTCCATCACTGTCTTGCCAGAAGGGTGCTTTACACTACAGTTTTTAAACTGCAACATTAACACCCCTCCTTCAGAGTGCAGGCACTGTACTTCCCATCTCCAGGACTCAAGTCCGGCCTGCCGGTTTCCCTGAATCCCTTCATAATGTTACTTTACTCACACTCCAACAGCACGTCAAGTATTAAAAACCATTTGTCTCCATTCACTCCTATCAAACACGCTCACGCATGCCCGCTGGAAGTCCAAGCCCCTCGCACACAAAACCTCCTTTACCTCCTCCCTCCAACCTTTCCTACAGACTAATACACTCTTGAAGTCATTCTGTTTCGCTCCATTCTCTCTACATGTCCGAACCACCTCAACAATCCTTCCTCAGCCCTCGGGACAACAGTTTTGGTAATCCCGCACCTCCTCCTAACTTCCAAACTACGAATTCTCTGCATTATATTCACACCACACATTGCCCTCAGACATGACATCTCCACTACCTCCAGCCTTCTCCTCGCTGCAACATTCATCACCCATGCTTCACACCCATATAAGAGCGATGGTAAAACTATACTCTCATACATTCCCCTCTTTGCCTCCAATAATAATAATAATAATAACAATAATAATAATAATAATAATAATAATAATAATAATAATAATAATAATAATAATAATAATAATAATAATAATAATAATGATGATGATAATAATAATAATAATGATGATGATAATAATAATAATAATAATAATAATAATAATAATAATAATAATAATAATAATAATAAAACGTTAATAATCATATTATTAATAATAATAAATAACTTTAACATGAAAAAATTTAAACACGTTTTTCCCTTGGTCTTGTTTACTTCGGGTTTTTTCAGAAAATTCTTGGAAGTGCGACTCATAGCGAGTCTGGACGGAGTCCTGCTCAAGGATTTATATCCTACTCATATTTCAGACCTCCCCAAACACACACACACCGGGGCCAGGAGCTATGAATCGACTCCTGCAACCACAAATAGGCGAGTACACACTGGAGAAACGAACGCCAGAGCCTGGTTGAGTATACATGAGAGGCAGTGAACGCGCACGAGCGATTCGTAAACGATATACTGGAAGCAGTAATGTCAGTGACTGATTAAGAATACACGAGAGGCAGCCAACGAACAACAGCATTAGTTAAGTATGTACGAAAGGCAGCCAACGAACAACAGGATTAGTTAAGTATGTACGAGAGGCAGCCAACAAACAACAGATTAGTTAAGGATGTACGAGAGGCAACCAACGAACAACAGGACTAGTTAAGTATGTACGAGAGGCAGCCGACGAACAACAGAACTAGTTAAGTATGTACGAGAGGCAGCCAACACACAACAGATTAGCTAAGGATGTACGAGAGGCAACCAACGAACAACAGGTTAGTTAAAGTATGCACGAGAGGCAGCTAACGAACAACAGGATTAATTAAGTATGTACGAGAGGCAACTAATGAACAACAGCTACCGGGGAAAAAGCATACACGAGTGTCAACGAGCGAAAACTATTACCCAGAACAAAATCAAATCCACAACGAAGAAAGGTGTAGTAATTATCCAGGAGCGGTCCCTTCTAGCTATCGTTCTAGCCTCTTCCCTCCTTTCCTGTTTCATTCCCTCCCTCCCTCCCTCTCCGTCCCTCTTCCTTCCGCTGCAGCCATATCCCCTACCTCCTTCCCAGCCTCCCAGGTCAGGTACCGTGGGAGACGAGGTCACGTGCCGCTCGTAAAAGGTCAGGAAGAGAGCCGTGAGAACAAAAGATGTCGGAGCGCAATTGTGAAGAAGTGAGGTATGATTGTAGTGGGGACACAAGTGCACTACACCAGTGCACACTGCTCCCGAGACTAGGAGCAGTGTGTGTGTGTGTGTGTGTGTGTGTGTGTGTGTGTGTGTGTGTGTGTGTGTGTGTGTTGAGATTCAGCTCCCGGGCCTGCCTCACCCTCCTACCTCTACACTCAGGTTGATAATACTTCTTTAAGATAATCTATATCCGATGGCCTTCCTGATGAAGATGTTGTTCGCCTTTTTCCATTACGCTGTCGTAGTGTATTAGCTACGTTCTTTGTTACCTACATTCTCCAATCTCTAGGTTCTATTCTCGATAGGTTCTGTGTTAAGTATTTAGTGTTATAAACAGTTTTTTTTTTTTTTGCTTTCTAAGTGAACTGTGAGCTCTTCAACCTCCGCGGGCGTTTAATTATTAATATTAACGATATTATTATTATTGTTGTTAATATTATTATTATTATTATTGTTGTTGTTGTTGTTGTTGTTGTTGTTGTTGTTGTTGTTGTTGTTGTTGTTGTTGTTGTTGTTGTTGTTTGTGAAGAAAAAGTTTGTTAGCTGTTCTAGAGTGAACGTGTGAATGACTGTGGTGTAGTTTGTCTGTGGGATTCGCTTGTCTGCGCCAGTGATCGTACGAGCATCTCTACAAGTAACGTGCGTTGGATTAATAAAGTGTGCTGGATTAATAAAGTGTGCTGGATTAATAAAGTATGCTGGATTAATAAAGTGTGCTGGATTAATAAAGTGTGCTGGATTAATAAAGTATGCTGGATTAATAAAGTGTGCTGGATTAATAAAGTGTGCTGGATTAATAAAGTGTGCTGGATTAATAAAGTATGCTGGATTAATAAAGTGTGCTGGATTAATAAAGTGTGCTGGATTAATAAAGTATGCTGGATTAATAAAGTGTGCTGGATTAATAAAGTGTGCTGGATTAATAAAGTGTGCTGGATTAATAAAGTATGCTGGATTAATAAAGTGTGCTGGATTAATAAAGTGTGCTGGATTAATAAAGTGTGCTGGATTAATAAAGTGTGCTGGATTAATAAAGTATGCTGGATTAATAAAGTGTGCTGGATTAATAAAGTGTGCTGGATTAATAAAGTGTGCTGGATTAATAAAGTATGCTGGATTAATAAAGTGTGCTGGATTAATAAAGTGTGCTGGATTAATAAAGTGTGCTGGATTAATAAAGTGTGCTGGATTAATAAAGTATGCTGGATTAATAAAGTGTGCTGGATTAATAAAGTATGCTGGATTAATAAAGTGTGCTGGATTAATAAAGTGTGATAAATGTTACATTGAGAAAAATCAATTGTAAATGTTTACACGACACAATAAAATTAAAGACTGTGACATTTTACTGAGCAGACATTACGGTGAGAGTCTAATAAAGTTTTGTGGTGAACGAAACGTCTTCTAGATCAAAATACCATAAACCGAGTACTATTATAAGACTTGTCTCTATATAATACAACTAATATGCACAACATTTAAATGTCTATCAACATAGATACTCCATAAACATTGTTGACGATATTAATGCTGTATTTCGGTAGAAAAGTACAGAGAACCAAAGTGCTAAAGTAATGATGCGTTGCGTCAGTATATCTGGAGTTTATCTGGAGAGAGTTCCGGGGGTCAACGCCCCCGCGGCCCGGTCTGTGACCAGGCCTCCTTAGGTCAGTGTCCCAGGATGCGACCCACACCAGTCGACTAACACCCAGGTACCCATTTTACTGATGGGGAACATAGACAACAGGTGGAAAGAAACACGTCCAATGTTTCTACTCTGGCTGGGAATCGAACCCAGGCCCTCACCGTGTGAAGCGAGAGCGTTAACCACCAGGCCACCAGAGCCACCAGAAGTTAAAGGAAGTTAAATGTATTAACCTGCCCATTCCTTTCCAGTTTGTTGAATTTAAGTTAGATTAGTTAAATATGGAGAAATGTGAGAAAGGTCTCTCGTAGCCGTGGAGTTGTTGATATGTAAACACTTCGCCTGAGGAGAGTCTCCAGTTAGAGCGAATATACTCGAACCATGAGTTATTGTTATATACTGCCTATAAGGTTAAGGATATATACGTATATATACTATATACATCTGCACAATTTAGCAATTTAGCGCCGTAATGAAAAGGGGAAATATTGCGTGTAAAGCCCATACATTCCGAATCATTCTCTTGATCCAGAGCACAACATCAGTGACGTGCCTGATGCTGACATGATCCCACCAACGGGTAGCACGAAAGAGAGAGAGAGAGAGAGAGAGAGAGAGAGAGAGAGAGAGAGAGAGAGAGAGAGAGAGAGAGAGAGAGAGAGAGAGAGAGAGAGAGAGAGAGGGAGAGGGAGAGAGAGAAGAACAATAAAGCAGGAAGGTGGCAACATGTATGACGGGCCAAAATAAAAAAGAACACAGACAGATACGAACAAGGACATGGACAATAACCATCATATTTTCTCTGAAATTATTTTCGGGTATAAGAACGCCTGTTGTCACCTTGCCCCTTCTCTCTCCCCCCCTTTCTCTCTCTCCCTCTGTCTCTTATAACCCCTCTACACAACTCCTACTCTTTCCCCCTCCTCCCCACTCCTGTATAAAATCCCAGTTGCTACCACTTAATAATGACGAAGATTTCTTCATAAAAATTACATTTTTCTTACGTATGAGACAAGCCAACTTGAGAGAATGTAATTCTCAAGTGATAGTAACTCCAGCTCTGTTGGAAGGTAGTTCTTGATGCTGCCCTAGCTGATAAACCTTTCAAGGAAGACTTGACGTTATCCTCACTGTTCTACTGAAGTCTCTCAGCTCAGTCTGACACTTTGTATGTGACCTATTCTATGGGATGGAATGTGACAGGGAAACACTATCTTGTGTGATGGAATATGACAGTGAAACACCACCATCCAGTGGAATATGACAGTGAAACACCACCATCCAGTGGAATATGACAGTGAATCACCACCATCCAGTGTGATGGAATATGACACTGAAACACCACCATCCAGTGGAATATGACAGTGAAACACCACCATCCAGTGGAATATGACAGTGAAACACCACCATCCAGTGGAATATGACAGTGAAACACCACCATCCAGTGGAATATGACAGTGAAACACCACCATCCAGTGGAATATGACAGTGAAACACCACCATCCAGTGGAATATGACAGTGAAACACCACCATCCAGTGGAATATGACAGTGAAACATCACCATCCAGTGGAATATGACAGTGAAACACCACCATCCAGTGTGATGGAATATGACAGTGAAACACCACCATCCAGTGGAATATGACAGTGAAACACCACCATCCAGTGGAATATGACAGTGAAACACCACCATCCAGTGGAATATGACAGTGGAACACCACCATCCAGTGGAATATGACACTGAAACACCACCATCCAGTGTGATGGAATATAACACTGAAACACCACCATCCAGTGTGATGGAATATAACACTGAAACACCACTAGCCTTTGCTCCCACTAAGTAAGTATCACACACAATACTCCAACAACACTCAGGTGACGTATACAATTTTGCTTTAAAAAAAAACAACGCCGTATATTCCTCCTCTCTGAAAAATCATCAAACAAAAGAAAAAATCATACAGCGGCTAATCAGCGTATATTGGCTTATAAAACATACTGGGAAAATTAATGACCATGTCACCAGTGACTAAACAGACACAATATATTTTTGAGATAATTATGTACTGAAAAAACTTTGTAGTGCATATATAAATTCCACTGAAAATCAGTTATTATAAAAAATTGAGGAACTCTACTGGAAGAAGTTGATAGACTTTTAAGTGTAGTAGATAAAATAATTTACAGTAGCTTGTATTATTATTATTATTATTATTATTATTATTATTATTATTATTATTATTATTATTATTATTATTATTATTATAAATTATTAAAATTATTTATTATTATTATAATTACTTTATTGTTATTATTGTAATTCTATTATTATGATTATGATTTTTATTATTATTTTATTGTTATCATTATTATTATTATTATTATTATTATTATCATTATTATTATTATTATTGTTCATGGGGAATACTAAACCCGTAACGGTTACAAAGCTCCTGGGGAATGGGAAGTAATCAGGTTTGATCCAAGGATGGTAAGGGGAGCTCCAGTTTCTTGGATCAAAAGTCCTTCACCAGCATCAAAAATCCCCCTGAATGATCTTGTACATGAAACAGTATATCAGGGCTCCAGCAGGCTCTTGATCCATGGTACCGGAACTTCCCTTGGATCAAACCTGATTACATCCCAAATGTAACTGTTACTTTGGCTGAAAGAATTCACAAATAACTTGCACTTAGAAGAATCTTATGACGACGTTTCGCTCTATCCTTGACCATTGTCAATTCACACGTGAACGAGAAGAAAGAGGAGAGAGAAGGAGAGAAGTAAGATAAGATAAGATAAGATTTCGTTCGGATTTTTAACCCCGGAGGGTTAGCCACCCAGGATAACCCAAGAAAGTCAGTGCGTCATCGAGGACTGTCTAACTTATTTCCATTGGGGTCCTTAATCTTGTCCCCCAGGATGCGACCCACACCAGTCGACTAACACCCGGGTACCTATTTGCTGCTAGGTGAACAGGACAATAGGTGTAAGGAAACGTGTCGGAATTTCCACCCGCCGGGAATCGAACCCGGGCCCTCCGTGTGTGAAGCGGGAGCTTTAGCCACCAGTAGTAGGCAAGAGGACACAAGTGTAACTAATGTGATATTCTATTGTGGCAACGTTTCGCTCACCAGGAGCTTGACAAAGCTCCTGGAGAGCGAAACGTTGACACAAGTAGTAGTAGCAGTAGTAGTAGTAGCAGTAGTAATAGTAGTAGCAGTAGTAGTAGTAGCAGTGTACGTAAGAACAAGAGTACAGAGGAGCACAGTAGAAGGACTACTGGCCCATAAACATAGTGTACAACACTGCTGGATCTAAACCCACCGACCCAAACAACGGTCCAGGACTGCTCGAAACATCGCTATAAGGTCCCCCTCCAAAGTGCAGGTTGTCTTTGAATAATAGTGAGCGTTACATATATATGATAATTATGGTGTTAAACATAGCAATTATAGTGAGTTATTTTCCACAATTACTGTGGTAAAGATAATAATTATAGTGAGGATTATACCCAATAATTTCTATGGTAAATATAACTACAGTGACATAATTAGGATAATTACTGTGGTAAGTGCTATAATTAAGGTGAATCCAAAGAGATGATAAATATATTATATATATATATATATATATATATATATATATATATATATATATATATATATATATATATATATATATATATATATATATATATACATTGGGTGAAGTGAAGTTTATATATACGGTGATAAAAGGAATAGGAACATCCAATCACTTCGTGTTCAAAGTCATTTACTTGGAGTCAGCCAATCATCATCAGGGTGGCATCGATCGGCCAGTCACCTCAGGCATCAAGTCACCGCCAGCGGCCCGGCAGCCAATGGGAGACCTCCACGTCACCAGGAGGCGGGGTCCAAACTGACCAATGGTGGGATTATGCCGTGTCGCTGGGCTCTTCGCGGGGTTGCTTATTATTTTCACGATGATTTCCACGGAATGGCAGTACACTAAGGTGTTATCAGATAGCCGAAATATGTTGCCTTAGCGTCGCGCATCGGTCAAGAGGTGGGTGAAGGAGGCTCAGGCAACACCGCCTCTTAGCGGGTCCTTTCCTGCCCTCTGCCTCTTGTGTTTATCCTCTTATTTTCGGGTTATCCGCACCCGTCTGCCCCCCTTTATTCTCGTGGCAATTTTTAATCAGCGTTGCAGCACAAAGGATCGATACCGTAAATCGGGAAGGTGTGCAATAGAGGCGGCTAGCCTTAGCCAGGCGCTGGCTGGCTCCACCAGCCCTCCATTGTGTGTAACAGCATCCATACCCTCACTGCTGACCAACACAGAGACTAGTGTAACTTATCCTCTCTCTCTCTCTCTCTCTCTCTCTCTCTCTCTCTCTCTCTCTCTCTCTCTCTCTCTCTCTCTCTCTCTCTCTCTCTCCTTTACACAGTGGTTATCTAAGATAAACTATCTTATTTTACAAGGTTAACGCTGTTATCTACCTCAACTCATTTACAAGCCTCCCATAACACTACCCTTCACGTGGCTATAAGTACGTATAGTCTTCAAGCAGTTTTAATATCGCATACCGTAGCAGGGGAGAAAAATATTGTAATTTCTTCCACAAAGATAATCTACCGAATTACTTGGCAGATTTAAGTGTAACTGTATTGTTAATAAATTTAAGTCGGCACGATGTATTTTCAATCTTCCTTTCATTCAGAAAGGGTTTATTAATACAACTATATACAGAGTATAAAAAATAAAGTCTTTAATTTTATGAAACACACAAAGAGTGAACAGAATGAAGGAGTAACCAGCTGTGAATATGAAGAAGTAACCAGCTGTGAATGTGAAAGAAGTAACCTTCTGTGAACATGAAGGAGTAACCAGCTGTGAGCCAAAGATTTCATTTGGTCAAGTTACTTTAATTCATTAATGCTGGAATGCTGTATGAACATGTTCCAAACTCGAGTCATTCCCGGAAGATATGATCACAGATGAAGTGATATTCTGAAGAAAGGTACAGCCAGAGTCTGGGTACTGTCCACTGCACGTCTTGTGGACCAAAAACTTCATGCTGTCCTTGAAGTGGAGTCCAGTGAGGTACTTTGTTAAAATAGGTCACCCACATCTTTACCCTGGTGAAGACTGCTGAGATGACACAGCCAACGAAATTAGGTTTACAAGAGAGAAACTTGGCCTTGCACATTTCTCCATTCTGTCAAAAAGTCGCGAATGTAAAGAAGGACAGGAAAACCCAAGGTGACAGTGTATTTGTGCCTCTTATAGTTTTGCAGCCTCTGTTGTCAAACAGGTATGAGATACGCCTTAGTGCTGTTGGTTTCTTGGATGCCTTGCTTGCAAGATTTCCCATGTGATTCATCATAGACATATTGGAACCTAATTTTACTCCTAGGATATCCACTCCATTCCAGGTTCCAGCACCTTTCCATTCGTTCTTACCAGTGCTCCAGCTTTAACATCGTACTCTCCAGAGACTAGAATTATTTGCTTTTTCATCTCAGTAATAACACACTCTGCCATCGTTTTCTCAAGGTTCTTATAGCTGTAAGATGACGATTAATAGGCCTGAGAAGAAAATAATTGAGTACAGTCATCGGCATAGGCAATGGATTCTGGGATAAGATGAAGTACATTTAAGAAGACAATCCATAACAATGAACCAAGCGCACTTCCTTGAGGAACACTGGCACCGATTGAGCGGTTGTAGATTCTCCTCCACAGAGAACTTCTCTGAAAGATCTATCTTGAAGGTATGGAGACGTAAAGCAGGACCAGAGGTTGCAAGTACTTACAGATGTGCCACTAGTCTCTTGTGACATATGTTTTGAAGGCACCAGCAATGTCCAGTGTTGCTTCACATTAATATCAGGATCATGTGTGAGACACGTCAATGCTATTTTAAACATAAGAACATAAGAAATGAGGAACACTGCAACAGGCCTACTAGCCCATACTTGGTAGGTCCATGTCAAAACCAACCAACCAACAAAAATATTTGCCCAACCCATCCCCAGCGCCAACCAAGCATAAAGCCCGATAACCCCCTCCCCCTACCAATGTGCAAGTCCTGCTCAAATCCATTCCCTCTCACTCATAAGAACACAGAAAGAAGGAACACTGCAGCAAGCCAACCAGCCAACACTAAGGACCGGTTGGCTTGCTTAATTTGCTTCAGTCAGATCACACAACCCATCAATGGCAAAACAGTGTTGCTCTTGCCCCATCCCTCTCTTCCCATATTGCCAGCACCACTAAACGGGTCATCTTACAGCAGAGACCCGCCTACGAATTTTTAACCTGATGAATAAATTAATTAAAAACATCCTACTTCCCTTCACTTTTACATTAGAGTGCGCTTAGTAATGTAATTCTTCTTCTCTATGCTTAATTAAATAACATACAGAGACATGACCCGTGATCCAGCGGTCCTGGAATCGCTATCTCTCTGATACACAGCCAACAGCACCACAATAGTAATTCCAAGGATGATTTATGGTAGTGTTCATATATATATATATATATATATATATATATATATATATATATATATATATATATATATATATATATATATATATATATATATATATATATATATATATATATATATATATATGTCATGCCGAATAGGCAAAACTTGCGATCTTGGCTTAAATAGCAACGCTCATCTTGCCATATAGGACAAGTGAAAATTTGTGTATGCAATAATTTCGCCAAAATCATTCTGAACCTAACGAAAAAAATATATTTGATTGTGTTTGTTTAGTACTAAATTATTGTAAACGTATTTAAAATATATTTAGTTGGGTTAGGTTAAAATAAATTGTTCTTGTTATAATAAGGTTAGGTAAGTTTTCTAAGATTCTTTTGATGCAAAATTAAATTTTTTTACATTAACATTAATGAAAAAATTATATCTTTAAGCTTATAAGAGAAAATTTCAGAAAGGACTTAATTTTAAATGAGCTCTTGCTAACTGACCAGTTTTACATATTCGGCACGACATATATATGTATATAT